>NW_025422532.1:85000-107500 GCF_904849725.1 Hordeum vulgare subsp. vulgare | reverse complement strand
AGAGAGGGAGCGGTGAAATTCTTGTGTTAAACTCGTCTCCGTTGTCGAGGCAAATGTGGCAATGGACATGGGAGGGGCAAGCTAAAAGATATCACAAACGTCAAAAATAAGAAAACTAGTAAACGTCAAAAATAAGAAAACGAGGTCATATAGATCACGGTTCCGCGTCATCCTTGTCACGTGGCGCAAAAATATATTTAAAAAGGGGAATGCAACACGAGGAGGGAGCGGTGAAATTCTTGTGTTAAACTCGTCTCCGTTGTCGAGGCAAATTTGGCAATGGAGGGTAGAGGGGCAAGCTAAAAGATATCACAAACGTCAAAAATAAGAAAACTAGTAAACGTCAAAAATAAGAAAACGAGGTCATATAGATCACGGTCCCGCGTCATCCTTGTCACGTGGCGCAAAAATATATTTAAAAAGGGGAATGCAACACGAGGACTTCCCAGGAGGTCACCCATCCTAGTACTACTCTCGCCCAAGCACGCTTAACTTCGAAGTTCTGATGGGATCCGATGCTTTAGTGCTGGTATGATTGCATCCAACATGCAACTATCTATTTGTTCCTTATGCTTGCCCCTACTACTACTACTACTACTACTACTACTACTACTAGTCGTTGGGTGTCATGCGCGGTGGGAAAAGTCATAGAGGTCGTGGCGGTGCTCGTGTTGTCGGGGTAGAGAGGGAGCGGTGAAATTCTTGTGTTAAACTCGTCTCCGTTGTCGAGGAAAATGTGGCAATGGACACGGGAGGGGCAAGCTAAAACATATCACAAACGTCAAAAATAAGAAAACGAGGTCATATAGATCACGGTCCCGCGTCATCCTTGTCACGTGGCGCAAAAATATATTTAAAAAGGGGAATGCAACACGAGGACTTCCCAGGAGGTCACCCATCCTAGTACCACTCTCGCCCAAGCACGCTTAACTTTGAAGTTCTGATGGGATCCGATGGTTTAGTGCTGGTATGATTGCATCCAACATGCAACTATCTATTTGTTCCTAATGCTTGCCCCTACTACTACTACTACTACTACTACTACTACTAGTCGTTGGGTGTCATGCGCGGTGGGAAAAGTCATAGAGGTCGTGGCGGTGCTCGTGTTGTCGGGGTAGAGAGGGAGCGGTGAAATTCTTGTGTTAAACTCGTCTCCGTTGTCGAGGAAAATGTGGCAATGGACACGGGAGGGGCAAGCTAAAACATATCACAAACGTCAAAAATAAGAAAACTAGTAAACGTCAAAAATAAGAAAACGAGGTCATATAGATCACGGTCCCGCGTCATCCTTGTCACGTGGCGCAAAAATATATTTAAAAAGGGGAATACACGAGGACTTCCCAGGAGGTCACCCATCCTAGTACTACTCTCCCCCAAGCACGCTTAACTTCGGAGTTGTGATGGAATCCGGTGCTTTAGTGCTGGTATGATCGCATCCAACATGAAACTATCTATTTGTTCCTTATGCTTTCCCGTACTACTACTACTACTACTACTACTACTACTACTACTACTACTAGTCGTTGGGTGTCATGCGCGGTGGGAAAAGTCACAGAGGTCGTGGCGGTGCTCGTGTTGTCGGGGTAGAGAGGGAGCGGTGAAATTCTTGTGTTAAACTCGTCTCCGTTGTCGAGGCAAATGTGGCAATGGACACGGGAGGGGCAAGCTAAAACATATCACAAACGTCAAAAATAAGAAAACTAGTAAACGTCAAAAAAAGAAAACGAGGTCATATAGATCACGGTCCCGCGTCATCCTTGTCACGTGGCGCAAAAATATATTTAAAAAGGGGAATGCAACACGAGGACTTCCCAGGAGGTCACCCATCCTAGTACTACTCTCGCCCAAGCACGCTTAACTTCGGAGTTCTGATGGGATCCGGTGCTTTAGTGCTGGTATGATCGCATCCGACATGCAACTATCTACTTGTTCCTTATGCTTGCCCCTACTACTAGTCGTTGGATGTCATGCGCGGTGGGAAAAGTCACAGAGGTCGTGGCGGTGCTCGCGTTGTCGGGGTAGAGAGGGAGCGGTGAAATTCTTGTGTTAAACTCGTCTCCGTTGTCGAGGCAAATGTGCCAATGGACACGGGAAGGGCAAGCTAAAACATATCACAAACGTCAAAAATAAGAAAACTAGTAAACGTCAAAAATAAGAAAACGAGGTCATATAGATCACGGTCCCGCGTCATCCTTGTCACGTGGCGCAAAAATATATTTAAAAAGGGGAATGCAACACGAGGACTTCCCACGAGGTCACCCATCCTAGTACTACTCTCGCCCAAGCACGCTTAACTTCGGAGTTCTCATGGGATCCAGTGCTTTAGTGCTGGTATGATCGCATCCGACATGCAACTATCTATTTGTTCCTTATGCTTGCCCCTACTACTACTACTACTAGTACTACTACTACTACTACTAGTCGTTGGGTGTCATGCGCGGTGGGAAAAGTCACACAGGTCGTGGCGGTGCTCGTGTTGTCGGGGTAGAGAGGGAGCGATGAAATTCTTGTGTTAAACTCGTCTCCGTTGTCGAGGCAAATGTGGCAATGGACACGGGAGGGGCAAGCTAAAACATATCACAAACGTCAAAAATAAGAAAACTAGTAAACGTCAAAAAATAGAAAACGAGGTCATATAGATCACTGTCCCGCGTCATCCTTGTCACGTGGCGCAAAAATATATTTAAAGAAAACGAGGTCATATAGATCACGGTCCCGCGTCATCCTTGTCACGTGGCGCAAAAATATATTTAAAAAGGGGAATGCAACACGAGGACTTCCCAGGAGGTCACCCATCCTAGTACTACTCTCGCCCAAGCACGCTTAACTTCGTAGTTCTGTTGGGATCCGGTGCTTTAGTGCTGGTATGATCCCATCCGACATGCAACTATCTATTTGTTCCTTATGCTTGCCCCTACTACTAGTCGTTGGATGTCATGCGCGGTGGGAAAAGTCACAGAGGTCGTGGTGCTGCTCGCGTTGTCGGGGTAGAGAGGGAGCGGTGAAATTCTTGTGTTAAACTCGTCTCCGTTGTCGAGGCAAATGTGCCAATGGACACGGGAAGGGCAAGCTAAAACATATCACAAACGTCAAAAATAAGAAAACTAGTAAACGTCAAAAATAAGAAAACGAGGTCATATAGATCACGGTCCCGCGTCATCCTTGTCACGTGGCGCAAAAATATATTTAAAAAGGGGAATGCAACACGAGGACTTCCGAGGAGGTCACCCTTCCTAGTACTACTCTCGCCCAAGCACGCTTAACTTCGGAGTTCTGATGGGATCCGGTGCTTTAGTGCTGGTATGATCGCATCCGACATGCAACTATCTATTTGTTCCTTATGCTTGCCCCTACTACTACTACTACTAGTACTACAACTACTACTACTACTACTAGTACTACTACTAGTCGTTGGGTGTCATGCGCGGTGGGAAAAGTCACAGAGGTCGTGGCGGTGCTCGTGTTGTCGGGGTAGAGAGGGAGCGGTGAAATTCTTGTGTTAAACTCGTCTCCGTTGTCGAGGCAAATGTGGCAATGGACACGGGATGGGCAAGCTAAAACATATCACAAACGTCAAAAATAAGAAAACTAGTAAACGTCAAAAATAAGAAAACGAGGTCATATAGATCACGGTCCCGCGTCATCCTTGTCACGTGGCGCAAAAACATATTTAAAAAGGGGAATGCAACAAGAGGACTTCCCAGGAGGTCACCCATCCTAGTACTACTCTCGCCCAAGCACGCTTAACTTTGGAGTTATGATGGGATCCGGTGCTTTAGTGCTGGTATGATAGCATCCGACATGCAACTATCTATTTGTTCCTTATGCTTGCCCCTACTACTACTACTACTAGTACTACTAGTACTACTACTACTACTACTAGTACTACTACTACTACTACTATTACTACTACTACTACTACTACTACTACTACTATTACTACTACTACTACTACTACTACTACTACTACTAGTAGTAGTAGTCGTTGGGTGTCATGCGCGGTGGGAAAAGTCACAGAGGTCGTGGCGGTGCTCGTGTTGTCGGGGTAGAGAGGGAGCGGTGAAATTCTTGTGTTAAACTCGTCTCCGTTCTCGAGGCAAATGTGGCAATGGACACGGGAGGGGCAAGCTAAAACATATCACAAACGTCAAAAATAAGAAAACTAGTAAACGTCAAAAAAAAGAAAACGAGGTCATATAGATCACGGTCCCGCGTCATCCTTGTCACATGGCGCAAAAATATATTTAAAAATGGGAATGCAACACGAGGACTTCCCAGGAGGTCACCCATCCTAGTACTACTCTCGCCCAAGCACGCTTAACTTCGGAGTTCTCATGGGATCCGGTGCTTTAGTGCTGGTATGATCGCATCCGACATGCAACTATCTATTTGTTCCTTATGCTTGCCCCTACTACTACTACTACTACTACTACTACCAGTACTACTACTACTACTACTACTACTACTACTACTACTACTACTACTACTACTACTACCTAGTACTACTACCTACTACTACTACTACTACTACCTACTACTACTACCACTACTACTACCACTACTACTACTACTACTACTACAACTACTACTACCACTACTACTACCACTAATACTACCACCACCACTACTACTACTACTACTACCACTACTACTACTACGACTACTACTACTACTGCTCCTGCTGCTCCTGCTACTCCTACTGCTCCTGCTACTCCTCCTGCTCCTGCTACTCCTCCTGCTCCTGCTCCTGCTACTGCTCCTGCTACTACTCCTGCTCCTGCTCCTGCTCCTGCTACTGCTCCTGCTACTACTACTGCTCCTACTACTATTACTGCTAGTACTCCTCCTGCTACTACTCCTGCTACTGCTACTCCTGCTACTCCTGCTACTGCTACTCCTGCTCCTACTCCTGCTACTACTACTCCTGCTACTGCTACTCCTGCTACTCCTGCTACTGCTACTCCTGCTACTCCTACTCCTGCTACTCCTACTGCTGCTACTACTGCTACTGCTGCTGCTACTGCTGCTACTGCTGCTGCTGCTGCTGCTGCTGCTACTGCTACTGCTACTTCTACTGCTACTACTACTGCTACTACTACTACTACTACTACTACTACTACTAGTCGTTGGGTGTCATGCGCGGTGGGAAAAGTCACAGAGGTCGTGGCGGTGCTCGTGTTGTCGGGGTAGAGAGGGACCGGTGAAATTCTTGTGTTAAACTCGTCTCCGTTGTCGAGGCAAATGTGCCAATGGACACGGGAGGGGCAAGCTAAAACATATCACAAACGTCAAAAATAAGAAAACTAGTAAACGTCAAAAATAAGAAAACGAGGTCATATAGATCACGGTCCCGCGTCATCCTTGTCACGTGGCGCAAAAATATAATGCAACACGAGGACTTCCCAGGAGGTCACCCATCCTAGTACTACTCTCGCCCAAGCACGCTTAACTTCGGAGTTCTCATGGGATCCGGTGCTTTAGTGCTGGTATGATCGCATCCGACATGCAACTATCTATTTGTTCCTTATGCTTGCCCCTACTACTACTACTACTACTACTACTACTACCAGTACTACTACTACTACTACTACTACTACTACTACTACTACTACTACTACTACTACTACTACTACTACCTAGTACTACTACCTACTACTACTACTACTACTACCTACTACTACTACCACTACTACTACCACTACTACTACTACTACTACTACAACTACTACTACCACTACTACTACCACTAATACTACCACCACCACCACTACTACTACTACTACCACTACTACTACTACGACTACTACTACTACTGCTCCTGCTGCTCCTGCTACTCCTACTGCTCCTGCTACTCCTCCTGCTCCTGCTACTCCTCCTGCTCCTGCTACTACTCCTGCTCCTGCTACTACTCCTGCTCCTGCTCCTGCTACTACTACTGCTCCTGCTACTACTACTGCTCCTACTACTATTACTGCTACTACTCCTCCTGCTACTACTCCTGCTACTGCTACTCCTGCTACTCCTGCTACTGCTACTCCTGCTCCTACTCCTGCTACTACTACTCCTGCTACTGCTACTCCTGCTACTCCTGCTACTGCTACTCCTGCTACTCCTACTCCTGCTACTCCTACTGCTGCTACTGCTGCTACTGCTGCTGCTACTGCTGCTACTGCTGCTGCTGCTGCTGCTGCTGCTGCTACTGCTACTGCTACTTCTACTGCTACTACTACTGCTACTACTACTGCTACTACTACTACTACTACTACTACTACTACTACTAGTCGTTGGGTGTCATGCGCGGTGGGAAAAGTCACAGAGGTCGTGGCGGTGCTCGTGTTGTCGGGGTAGAGAGGGACCGGTGAAATTCTTGTGTTAAACTCGTCTCCGTTGTCGAGGCAAATGTGCCAATGGACACGGGAGGGGCAAGCTAAAACATATCACAAACGTCAAAAATAAGAAAACTAGTAAACGTCAAAAATAAGAAAACGAGGTCATATAGATCACGGTCCCGCGTCATCCTTGTCACGTGGCGCAAAAATATATTTAAAAAGGGGAATGCAACACGAGGACTTCCCAGGAGGTCACCCATCCTAATACTACTCTCGCCCAAGCACGCTTAACTTCGGAGTTCTCATGGGATCCGGTGCTTTAGTGCTGGTATGATCGCATCCGACATGCAACTATCTATTTGTTCCTTATGCTTGCCCCCTACTACTACTACTACTACTACTACTACTACTACTACTACTACTACTACTACCAGTACTACTACTACTACTACTACTACTACTACTACTACTACTACCTAAGTACTACTACCTACTACTACTACTACTACTACCTACTACTACTACCACTACTACTACCACTACTACTACTACTACTACTACAACTACTACTACCACTACTACTACCACTAATACTACCACCACCACTACTACTACTACTACTACCACTACTACTACTACGACTACTACTACTACTGCTCCTGCTGCTCCTGCTACTCCTACTGCTCCTGCTCCTGCTACTCCTCCTGCTCCTGCTACTACTCCTGCTCCTGCTACTACTCCTGCTCCTGCTCCTACTACTACTACTGCTCCTGCTACTACTACTGCTCCTACTACTATTACTGCTACTACTCCTCCTGCTACTACTCCTGCTACTGCTCCTCCTGCTACTCCTGCTACTGCTACTCCTGCTCCTACTCCTGCTACTACTACTCCTGCTACTGCTACTCCTGCTACTCCTGCTACTGCTACTCCTGCTACTCCTACTCCTGCTACTCCTACTGCTGCTACTGCTGCTACTGCTGCTGCTACTACTGCTGCTGCTGCTGCTGCTGCTGCTGCTACTGCTACTGCTACTTCTACTGCTACTACTACTGCTACTACTACTGCTACTACTACTACTACTACTACTACTACTACTACTAGTCGTTGGGTGTCATGCGCGGTGGGAAAAGTCACAGAGGTCGTGGCGGTGCTCGTGTTGTCGGGGTAGAGAGGGACCGGTGAAATTCTTGTGTTAAACTCGTCTCCGTTGTCGAGGCAAATGTGCCAATGGACACGGGAGGGGCAAGCTAAAACATATCACAAACGTCAAAAATAAGAAAACTAGTAAACGTCAAAAATAAGAAAACGAGGTCATATAGATCACGGTCCCGCGTCATCCTTGTCACGTGGCGCAAAAATATATTTAAAAAGGGGAATGCAACACGAGGACTTCCTAGGAGGTCACCCATCCTATTACTACTCTCGCCCAAGAACGCTTAACTTCGGAGTTCTGATGGGATCCGGTGCTTTAGTGCTGGTATGATCGCATCCGACATGCAACTATCTATTTGTTCCTTATGCTTGCCCCTACTACTACTACTACTACTAGTACTACTACTACTATTAGTCGTTGGGTGTCATGCGCGGTGGGAAAAGTCACAGAGGTCGTGGCGGTGCTCGTGTTGTCGGGGTAGAGAGGGAGCGGTGAAATTCTTGTGTTAAACTCGTCTCCGTTCTCGAGGCAAATGTGGCAATGGACACGGGAGGGGCAAGCTAAAACATATCACAAACGTCAAAAATAAGAAAACTAGGAAACGTCAAAAATAAGGAAACGAGGTCATATAGATCACGGTCCCGCGTCATCCTTGTCACGTGGCGCAAAAATATATTTAAAAAGGGGAATGCAACACGAGGACTTCCCAGGAGGTCGTGGCGGTGCTCGTGTTGTCGGGGTAGAGAGGGAGCGGTGAAATTCTTGTGTTAAACTCGTCTCCGTTCTCGAGGCAAATGTGGCAATGGACACGGGAGGGGCAAGCTAAAACATATCACAAACGTAAAAAATAAGAAAACTAGTAAACGTCAAAAATAAGAAAACGAGGTCATATAGATCACGGTCCCGCGTCATCCTTGTCACGTGGCGCAAAAATATATTTAAAAAGGGGAATGCAACACGAGGACTTCCCAGGAGGTCACCCATCCTAGTACTACTCTCGCCCAAGCATGCTTAACTTCGGAGTTCTGATGGGATCCGGTGCTTTAGTGCTGGTATGATCGCATCCGACATGCAACTATCTATTTGTTCCTTATGCTTGCCCCTACTACTACTGCTACTACTGCTACTACTGCTACTACTACTACTACTACTACTAGTCGTTGGGTGTCATGCGCGGTGGGAAAAGTCAGAGAGGTCGTGGCGGTGCTCGTGTTGTTGGGGTAGAGAGGGAGCGGTGAAATTCTTGTGTTAAACTCGTCTCCGTTGTCGAGGCAAATGTGGCAATGGACACGGGAGGGGCAAGCTAAAACATATCACAAACGTCAAAAATAAGAAAACTAGTAAACGTCAAAAATAAGAAAACGAGGTCATATAGATCACGGTCCCGCGTCATCCTTGTCACGTGGCGCAAAAATATATTTAAAAAGGGGAATGCAACACGAGGACTTCCCAGGAGGTCACCCATCCTAGTACTACTCTCGCCCAAGCACGCTTAACTTCGGAGTTCTGATGGGATCCGGTGCTTTAGTGCTGGTATGATCGCATCCGACATGCAACTATCTATTTGTTCCTTATGCTTGGCCCTACTACTACTACTAGTACTACTACTACTACTACTAGTACTACTACTACTAGTCGTTGGGTGTCATGCGCGGTGGGAAAAGTCACAGAGGTCGTGGCCGTGCTCGTGTTGTCGGGGTAGAGAGGGAGCGGTGAAATTCTTGTTTTAAACTCGTCTCCGTTGTCGAGGCAAATGTGGCAATGGACACGGGAGGGGCAAGCTAAAACATATCACAAACGTCAAAAATAGGAAAACTAGTAAACGTCAAAAAAAAGAAAACGAGGTCATATAGATCACGGTCGCACGTCATCCTTGTCACGTGGCGCAAAAATATATTTAAAAAGGGGAATGCAACACGAGGACTTCCCAGGAGGTCACCCATCCTAGTACTACTCTCGCCCAAGCACGCTTAACTTCGGAGTTCTCATGGGATCCGGTGCTTTAGTGCTGGTATGATCGCATCCGACATGCAACTATCTATTTGTTCCTTATGCTTGCCCCTACTACTACTACTACTAGTACTACTACTACTACTACTACTAGTAGTAGTAGTAGTAGTACTACTACTACTACTACTACTACTACTACTACTACTACTACTACTACTACTAGTAGTAGTAGTAGTACTACTACTACTACTACTACTACTACTACTACTACTACTACTACTACTACTACTAGTAGTAGTAGTAGTAGTAGTCGTTGGGTGTCATGCGCGGTGGGAAAAGTCACAGAGGTCGTGGCGGTGCTCGTGTTGTCGGGGTAGAGAGGGAGCGGTGAAATTCTTGTGTTAAACTCGTCTCCGTTCTCGAGGCAAATGTGGCAATGGACACGGGAGGGGCAAGCTAAAACATATCACAAACGTCAAAAATAAGAAAACTAGTAAACGTCAAAAAAAAGAAAACGAGGTCATATAGATCACGGTCCCGCGTCATCCTTGTCACGTGGCGCAAAAATATATTTGAAAAGGGGAATGCAACACGAGGACTTCAAAGGAGGTCACCCATCCTAGTACTACTCTCGCCCAAGCACGCTTAACTTCGGAGTTCTGATGGGATCCGATGCTTTAGTGCTGGTATGATCGCATCCGACATGCAACTATCTATTTGTTCCTTATGCTTGCCCCTACTACTACTACTACTACTACTACTACTACTACTACCAGTACTACTACTACTACTACTACTACTACCAGTACTACTACTACTACTACTACTACTACTACTACTACTACTACTACTACTACTACCAGTACTACTACTACTACTACTACTACTACTACTACTACTACTACTACTACTACTACTACTAGTCGTTTGGTGTCATGCGCGGTGGGAAAAGTCACAGAGGTCGTGGCGGTGCTCGTGTTGTCGGGGTAGAGAGGGACCGGTGAAATTCTTGTGTTAAACTCGTCTCCGTTGTCGAGGCAAATGTGCCAATGGACACGGGAGGGGCAAGCTAAAACATATCACAAACGTCAAAAATAAGAAAACTAGTAAACGTCAAAAATAAGAAAACGAGGTCATATATATCACGGTCCCGCGTCATCCTTGTCACGTGGCGCAAAAATATATTTAAAAAGGGGAATGCAACACGAGGACTTCCCACGAGGTCGTGGCGGTGCTCGTGTTGTCGGGGTAGAGAGGGAGCGGTGAAATTCTTGTGTTAAACTCGTCTCCGTTGTCGAGGCAAATGTGACAATGGACACGGGAGGGGCAAGCTAAAACATATCAAAAACGTCAAAAATAAGAAAACTAGTAAACGTCAAAAATAAGAAAACGAGGTCATATAGATCACGGTCCCGCGTCATCCTTGTCACGTGGCGCAAAAATATATTTAAAAAGGGGAATGCAACACAAGGAGTTCCCAGGAGGTCACCCATCCTAGTACTACTCTCGCCCAAGCACGCTTAACTTCGGAGTTCTGATGGGATCCGGTGCTTTAGTGCTGGTATGATCACATCCGACATGCAACTATCTATTTGTTCCTTATGCTTGCCCCTACTACTACTACTACTAGTACTACTACTACTACTACTACTACTACTACTACTACTAGTCGTTGGGTGTCATGCGCGGTGGGAAAAGTCACAGAGGTCGTGGCGGTGCTCGTGTTGTCGGGGTAGAGAGGGAGCGGTGAAATTCTTGTGTTAAACTCGTCTCCGTTGTCGAGGCAAATGTGGCAATGGACACGGGAGGGGCAAGCTAAAACATATCACAAACGTCAAAAATAAGAAAACTAGTAAACGTCAAAAATAAGAAAACGAGGTCATATAGATTACGGTCCCGCATCATCCTTGTCACGTGGCGCAAAAATATATTTAAAAAGGGGAATGCAACACGAGGACTTCCCAGGAGGTCACCCATCCTAGTACTACTCTCGCCCAAGCACGCTTAACTTCGGAGTTCTCATGGGATCCGGTGCTTTAGTGCTGGTATGATCGCATCCGACATGCAACTATCTATTTGTTCCTTATGCTTGCCCCTACTACTACTACTACTACTACTACTACTACTACTACTACTACTACTACTACTACTACTACTACTACTACTACTACTACTACTACTACTACTACTACTACTACTACTACTACTACTACTACTACTACTACTACTACTACTACTAGTCGTTGGGTGTCATGCGCGGTGGGAAAAGTCACAGAGGACGTGGCGGTGCTCGTGTTGTCGGGGTAGAGAGGGAGCGGTGAAATTCTTGTGTTAAACTCGTCTCCGTTCTCGAGGCAAATGTGGCAATGGACACGGGAGGGGCAAGCTAAAACATATCACAAACGTCAAAAATAAGAAAACTAGTAAACGTCAAAAAAAAGAAAACGAGGTCATATAGATCACGGTCCCGCGTCATCCTTGTCACGTGGCGCAACAATATATTTAAAAAGGGGAATGCAACACGAGGACTTCCCAGGAGGTCACACATCCTAGTACTACTCTCGCCCAAGCACGCTTAACTTCGAAGTTCTGATGGGATCCGGTGCTTTAGTGCTGGTATGATCGCATCCGACATGCAACTATCTATTTGTTCCTTATGCTTGCCCCTACTACTACTACTACTACTAGTACTACTACTACTACTACTACTACTACTACTACTAGTCGTTGGGTGTCATGCGCGGTGGGAAAAGTCACAGAGGTCGTGGCGGTGCTCGTGTTGTCGGGGTAGAGAGGGAGCGGTGAAATTCTTGTGTTAAACTCGTCTCCGTTCTCGAGGCAAATGTGGCAATGGACACGGGAGGGGCAAGCTAAAACATATCACAAACGTCAAAAATAAGAAAACTAGTAAACGTCAAAAAAAAGAAAACGAGGTCATATAGATCACGGTCCCGCGTCATCCTTGTCACGTGGCGCAAAAATATATTTAAAAAGGGGAATGCAACACGAGGACTTCACAGGAGGTCACCCATCCTAGTACTACTCTCGCCCAAGCACGCTTAACTTCGGAGTTCTGATGGGATCCGGTGCTTTAGTGCTGGTATGATCGCATCCGACATGCAACTATCTATTTGTTCCTTATGCTTGCCCCTACTACTAGTCGTTGGATGTCATGCGCGGTGGGAAAAGTCACAGAGGTCGTGGCGGTGCTCGCGTTGTCGGGGTAGAGAGGGAGCGGTGAAATTCTTGTGTTAAACTCGTCTCCGTTGTCGAGGCAAATGTGCCAATGGACACGGGAAGGGCAAGCTAAAACATATCACAAACGTCAAAAATAAGAAAACTAGTAAACGTCAAAAATAAGAAAACGAGGTCATATAGATCACGGTCCCGCGTCATCCTTGTCACGTGGCGCAAAAATATATTTAAAAAGGGGAATGCAACACGAGGACTTCCCAGGAGGTCACCCATCCTAGTACTACTCTCGCCCAAGCATGCTTAACTTCGGAGTTCTGATGGGATCCGGTGCTTTAGTGCTGGTATGATCGCATCCGACATGCAACTATCTATTTGTTCCTTATGCTTGGCCCTACTACTACTACTAGTACTACTACTACTACTAGTCGTTGGGTGTCATGCGCGGTGGGAAAAGTCACAGAGGTCGTGGCGGTGCTCGTGTTGTCGGGGTAGAGAGGGAGCGGTGAAATTCTTGTGTTAAACTCGTCTCCGTTCTCGAGGCAAATGTGGCAATGGACACGGGAGGGGCAAGCTAAAACATATCACAAACGTCAAAAATAAGAAAACTAGTAAACGTCAAAAAAAAGAAAACGAGGTCATATAGATCACGGTCCCGCGTCATCCTTGTCACGTGGCGCAAAAATATATTTAAAAAGGGGAATGCAACACGAGGACTTCACAGGAGGTCACCCATCCTAGTACTACTCTCGCCCAAGCACGCTTAACTTCGGAGTTCTGATGGGATCCGGTGCTTTAGTGCTGGTATGATCGCATCCGACATGCAACTATCTATTTGTTCCTTATGCTTGCCCCTACTACTAGTCGTTGGATGTCATGCGCGGTGGGAAAAGTCACAGAGGTCGTGGCGGTGCTCGCGTTGTCGGGGTAGAGAGGGAGCGGTGAAATTCTTGTGTTAAACTCGTCTCCGTTGTCGAGGCAAATGTGCCAATGGACACGGGAAGGGCAAGCTAAAACATATCACAAACGTCAAAAATAAGAAAACTAGTAAACGTCAAAAATAAGAAAACGAGGTCATATAGATCACGGTCCCGCGTCATCCTTGTCACGTGGCGCAAAAATATATTTAAAAAGGGGAATGCAACACGAGGACTTCCCAGGAGGTCACCCATCCTAGTACTACTCTCGCCCAAGCATGCTTAACTTCGGAGTTCTGATGGGATCCGGTGCTTTAGTGCTGGTATGATCGCATCCGACATGCAACTATCTATTTGTTCCTTATGCTTGGCCCTACTACTACTACTACTACTACTACTACTACTACTACTACTACTACTAGTCGTTGGGTGTCATGCGCGGTGGGAAAAGTCACAGAGGTCGTGGCGGTGCTCGTGTTGTCGGGGTGGAGAGGGAGCGGTGAAATTCTTGTGTTAAACTCGTCTCCGTTGTCGAGGCAAATTTGCCAATGGACACGGGAGGGGCAAGCTAAAACATATCACAAACGTCAAAAATAAGAAAACTAGTAAACGTCAAAAATAAGAAAACGAGGTCATATAGATCACGGTCCCGCGTCATCCTTGTCACGTGGCGCAAAAATATATTTAAAAAGGGGAATGCAACACGAGGACTTCCCAGGAGGTCACCCATCCTAGTACTACTGTCGCCCAAGCACGCTTAACTACGGAGTTCTGATCGCATCCGACATGCAACTATCTATTTTTTCCTTATGCTTGCCCCTACTACTACTACTACTACTAGTACTACTACTACTACTACTACTACTAGTACTACTACTACTACTACTACTACTACTACTAGTCGTTGGGTGTCATGCGCGGTGGGAAAAGTCACACAGGTCGTGGCGGTGCTCGTGTTGTCGGGGTAGAGAGGGAGCGGTGAAATTCTTGTGTTAAACTCGTCTCCGTTGTCGAGGCAAGTGTGGCAATGGACACGGGAGGGGCAAGCTAAAACATATCACAAACATCAAAAATAAGAAAACTAGTAAACGTCAAAAATAAGAAAACGAGGTCATATAGATCACGGTCCCGCGTCATCCTTGTCACGTGGCGCAAAAATATATTTAAAAAGGGGAATGCAACACGAGGACTTCCCAGGAGGTCACCCATCCTAGTACTACTCTCGCCCAAGCACGCTTAACTTCGGAGTTCTAATGAGATCCAGTGCTTTAGTGCTGGTATGATCGCATCCGACATGCAACTATCTATTTGTTCCTTATGCTTGCCCCTACTACTACTACTACTACTACTACTACTACTACTACTAGTCGTTGGGTGTCATACGCGGTGGGAAAAGTCACAGAGGTCGTGGCGGTGCTCGTGTTGTCGGGGTAGAGAGGGAGCGGTGAAATTCTTGTGTTAAACTCATCTCCGTTGTCGAGGCAATTGTGCCAATGGACACGGGAGGGGCAAGCTAAAACATATCACAAACGTCAAAAATAAGAAAACTAGTAAACGTCAAAAATAAGAAAACGAGGTCATATAGATCACGGTCCCGCGTCATCCTTGTCACGTGGCGCAAAAATATATTTAAAAAGGGGAATGCAACACGAGGACTTCCCAGGAGGTCACCCATCCTAGTACTACTCTCGCCCAAGCACGCTTAACTTCGGAGTTCTGATGGGATCCGGTGCTTTAGTGCTGGTATGATCGCATCCGACATGCAACTATCTATTTGTTCCTTATGCTTGCCCCTACTACTACTACTACTACTACTAGTCGTTGGGTGTCATGCGCGGTGGGAAAAGTCACACAGGTCGTGGCGGTGCTCGTGTTGTCGGGGTAGAGAGGGAGCGGTGAAATTCTTGTGTTAAACTCGTCTCCGTTGTCGAGGCAAATGTGGCAATGGACACGGGAGGGGCAAGCTAAAACATATCACAAACGTCAAAAATAAGAAAACTAGTAAACGTCAAAAATAAGAAAACGAGGTCATATAGATCACGGTCCCGCGTCATCCTTGTCACGTGGCGCAAAAATATATTTAAAAAGAGGAATGCAACACGAGGACTTCCTAGGAGGTCACCCATCCTAGTACTACTCTCGCCCAAGCACGCTTAACTTCGAAGTTCTAATGGGATCCGGTGCTTTAGTTCTGGTATGATCGCATCCGACATGCAACTATCTATTTGTTCCTTATGCTTGCCCCTACTACTACTACTACTACTACTACTACTACTACTACTACTACTACTACTACTACTACTACTACTACTACTACTACTACTACTACTACTGCTACTGCTACTACTACTGCTACTACTGCTACTACTGCTACTACTGCTACTACTGCTACTACTGCTACTACTGCTACTACTGCTACTACTGCTACTACTGCTACCACTGCTACTACTACTACCACTGCTACCACTACTACTACTACTACCACTACTACTACCACTACTGCTACCACTACTACTACTACTACTACTACTACTACTAGTCGTTGGGTGTCATGCGCGGTGGGAAAAGTCACAGAGGTCGTGGCGGTGCTCGTGTTGTCGGGGTAGAGAGGGAGCGGTGAAATTCTTGTGTTAAACTCGTCTCCGTTGTCGAGGCAAGTGTGGCAATGGACACGGGAGGGGCAAGCTAAAACATATCACAAACGTCAAAAATAAGAAAACTAGTAAACGTCAAAAATAAGAAAACGAGGTCATATAGATCACGGTCCCGCGTCATCCTTGTCACGTGGCGCAGAAATATATTTAAAAAGGGGAATGCAACACGAGGACGTCCCAGGAGGTCACCCATCCTAGTACTACTCTCGCCCAAGCACGCTTAACTTCAGAGTTCTGATGGGATCCGGTGCTTTACTGCTGGTATGATCGCATCCGACATGCAACTATCTATTTGTTCCTTATGCTTGTCCCTACTACTACTACTACTACTACTACTACTACTACTACTACTACTACTACTACTGCTACTACTGCTACTACTACTGCTACTACTGCTACTACTCCTACTACTGCTACTGCTACTGCTACTGCTACTGCTACTGCTGCTACTTCTACTGCTGCTCCTGCTACTGCTACTGCTGCTCCTGCTACTACTGCTACTGCTACTACTGCTACTGCTACTACTGCTACTTCTACTACTGCTACTGCTACTGCTACTGCTACTGCTACTCCTACTACTACTACTACTACTACTACTACTACTACTACTACTACTACTACTACTACTACTACTACTACTCTACTGCTACTGCTACTGCTACTCCTACTGCTGCTACTCCTACTACTACTACTCCTACTCCTACTTCTACTGCTGCTACTGCTGCTGCTGCTGCTGCTACTGCTACTACTGCTACTACTACTACTACTACTAGTCGTTGGGTGTCAGGCGCGGTGGGAAAAGTCACACAGGTCGCGGCGGTGCTCGTGTTGTCGGGGTAGAGAGGGAGCGGTGAAATTCTTGTGTTAAACTCGTCTCCGTTGTCGAGGCAAATGTGGCAATGGACACGGGAGGAGCAAGCTAAAAGATATCACAAACGTCAAAAATAAGAAAACTAGTAAACGTCAAAAATAAGAAAACTACTGCTACTGCTGCTACTGCTACTGCTGCTCCTGCTACTGCTACTGCTGCTCCTGCTACTACTGCTACTGCTACTACTGCTACTGCTACTACTGCTACTGCTACTACTGCTACTGCTACTGCTACTGCTACTGCTACTGCTACTGCTACTACTACTACTACTACTACTACTACTACTACTACTCCTACTACTACTCTACTGCTACTGCTACTCCTACTGCTGCTACTGCTACTACTACTACTCCTACTCCTACTGCAACTGCTGCTACTGCTGCTGCTGCTGCTACTACTACTACTTCTACTACTACTACTACTACTAGTCGTTGGGTGTCATGCGCGGTGGGAAAAGTCACAGAGGTCGTGGCGGTGCTCGTGTTGTCGGGGTAGAGAGGGAGCGGTGAAATTCTTGTGTTAAACTCGTCTCCGTTGTCGAGGCAAATGTGGCAATGGACACGGGAGGGGCAAGCTAAAACATATCACAAACGTCAAAAATAAGAAAACTAGTAAACGTCAAAAATAAGAAAACGAGGTCATATAGATCACGGTCCCGCGTCATCCTTGTCACGTGGCGCAAAAATATATTTAAAAAGGGAATGCAACACGAGGACTTCCCAAGAGGTCACCCATCCTAGTACTACTCTCGCCCTAGCACGCTTAACTTCTGAGTTTTGATGGGATCCGGTGCTTTAGTGCTGGTATGATCGGATCCCACATGCAACTATCTATTTGTTCCTTATGCTTGTCCCTACTACTACTACTACTACTACTACTACTACTGCTACTGCTACTACTGCTCCTACTGTTGCTACTGCTGCTACTTCTACTGCTACTGCTACTGCTGCTCCTGCTACTGCTACTCCTGCTACTGCTACTGCTGCTCCTGCTACTGCTGCTACTGCTACTGCTACTGCTGCTACTGCTACTATTACTACTGCTACTGCTACTGCTACTGCTACTTCTACTACTACTACTACTACTACTACTACTACTACTACTACTACTACTACTACTGCTGCTGCTACTGCTCCTACTCCTCCTACTGCTACTACTGCTGCTACTGCTCCTACTGCTACTACTGCTACTACTACTACTGCTACTACTAGTCGTTGGGTGTCATGCACGGTGGGAAAAGTCACAGAGGTCGTTGTGGTGCTCGTGTTGTCGGGGTAGAGAGGGAGCGGTGAAATTCTTGTGTTAAACTCGTCTCCGTTGTCGAGGCAAATGTGGCAATGGACACGGGAGGGGCACGAGGTCATATAGATCACGGTCCTGCGTCATCCTTGTCACGTGGCGTAAAAATATATTTAAAAAGGGGAATGCAACACGAGGACTTCCCAGGAGGTCACCCATCCTAGTACTACTCTCGCCCAAGCACGCTTAACGTCGGAGTTTTGATGGGATCCGGTGCTTTAGTGCTGGTATGATCGCATCCGACATGCAACTATCTATTTGTGCCTTATGCTTGCCCCTACTACTACTACTACTACTACTACTACTAGTCGTTGGGTGTCATGCGCGGTGGGAAAAGTCACAGAGGTCGTGGCGGTGCTCGTGTTGTCGGGGTAGAAAGGGAGCGGTGAAATTCTTGTGTTAAACTCGTCTCCGTTCTCGAGGCAAATGTGGCAATGGACACGGGAGGGGCAAGCTAAAACATATCACAAACGTCAAAAATAAGAAAACTAGTAAACGTCAAAAATAAGAAAACGAGGTCATATAGATCATGGTCCCGCCTCATCCTTGTCACGTGGCGCAAAAATATATTTAAAGAGGGGAATGCAACACGAGGACTTCCCAGGAGGTCACCCATCCTAGTACTACTCTCGCCCAAGCACGCTTAACTTCAGAGTTCTGATGGGATCCGGTGCTTTAGTGCTGGTATGATCGCATCCGACATGCAACTATCTATTTGTTCCTTATGCTTGCCCCTAGTACTACTGCTACTACTGCTACCACTACTACTACTACTACTACTACTACTACTACTACTACTACTACTACTACTACTACTACTACTACTACTACTACTACTACTACTACTACTACTACTACTACTACTACTACTACTACTACTACTACTACTACTACTACTACTACTACTACTACTACTACTACTACTACTACTACTACTACTACTACTACTACTACTACTACTACTACTACTACTACTACTACTACTACTACTACTACTACTACTACTACTACTACTACTACTACTACTACTACTACTACTACTACTACTACTACTACTACTACTACTACTACTACTACTACTACTACTACTACTACTACTACTACTACTACTACTACTACTACTACTACTACTACTACTACTACTACTACTACTACTACTACTACTACTACTACTACTACTACTACTACTACTACTACTACTACTACTACTACTACTACTACTACTACTACTACTACTACTACTACTACTACTACTACTACTACTACTACTACTACTACTACTACTACTACTACTACTACTACTACTACTACTACTACTACTACTACTACTTCTTCTTCTTCTTCTTCTTCTTCTTCTTCTACTACTACTACTTCTTCTTCTTCTTCTTCTTCTTCTTCTTCTTCTTCTTCTTCTTCTTCTTCTTCTGCTTGTTCTTCTTCTTCTTCTTCTTCTTCCTCTTCTTCCTCTTCTTCTTCTTCTTCTACTACTGTTACTACTACTACTACTACTACTACTACAACTACTACTACTACTACTACTACTACTACTACTACTACTACTAGTCGTTGGGTGTCATGCGCGGTGGGAAAAGTCACAGAGGTCGTGGCGGTGCTCGTGTTGTCGGGGTAGAGAGGGAGCGGTGAAATTATTGTGTTAAACTCGTCTCCGTTCTCGAGGCAAATGTGGCAATGGACACGGGAGGGGCAAGCTAAAACATATCACAAACGTCAAAAATAAGAAAACTAGTAAACGTCAAAAATAAGAAAGCTACAGCTACTGCTGCTCCTGCTACTGCTACTGCTGCTCCTGCTACTACTGCTACTTCTACTACTGCTACTGCTACTACTGCTACTCCTACTACTGCTACTGCTACTGCTACTACTACTGCTACTACTACTACTACTACTACTACTACTACTACTACTACTCCTACTACTACTCTACTGCTACTGCTACTGCTACTCCTACTGCTGCTACTGCTACTACTACTACTCCTACTCCTACTGCTACTGCTGCTACTGCTGCTGCTGCTGCTGCTGCTACTGCTACTACTGCTACTACTACTACTACTACTAGTCGTTGGGTGTCATGCGCGGTGGGAAAAGTCACAGAGGTCGTGGCAGTGCTCGTGTTGTCGGGGTAGAGAGGGAGCGGTGAAATTCTTGTGTTAAACTCGTCTCCGTTGTCGAGGCAAATGTGGCAATGGACACGCGAGGGGCAAGCTAAAACATATCACAAACGTCAAAAATAAGAAAACTAGTAAACGTCAAAAATAAGAAAACGAGGTCATATAGATCACGGTCCCGCGTCATCCTTGTCACGTGGCGCAAAAATATATTTAAAAAGGGGAATGCAACACGAGGACTTCCCAGGAGGTCACCCATCATAGTACTACTCTCGCCCAAGCACGCATAACTTCGAAGTTCTGATGGGATCCGGTGCTTTAGTGCTGGTATGATCGCATCCGACATGCAACTATCTATTTGTTCCTTATGCTTGCCCCTACTACTACTACTACTACTACTACTACTACTACTAGTCGTTGGGTGTCATGCGCGGTGGGAAAAGTCACAGAGGTCGTGGCGGTGCTCGTGTTGTCGGGGTAGAGAGGGAGCGGTGAAATTCTTGTGTTAAACTCGTCTCCGTTCTCGAGGCAAATGTGGCAATGGACACGGGAGGGGCAAGCTAAAACATATCACAAACGTCAAAAATAAGAAAACTAGGAAACGTCAAAAATAAGAAAACGAGGTCATATAGATCACGCTCCTGCGTCATCCTTGTCACGTGGCGCAAAAATATATTTAAAAAGGGGAATGGAACACGAGGACTTCCCAGGAGGTCACCCATCCTAGTACTACTATCGCCCAAGCACGCTTAACTTCGGAGTTCTGATGGGATCCGGTGCTTTAGTGCTGGTATGATCGCATACAACATGCAACTATCTATTTGTTCCTTATGCTTGCCCCTACTACTACTGCTACTACTGCTACTACTGCTAGTCGTTGGGTGTCATGCGCGGTGGGAAAAGTCACAGAGGTCGTGGCGGTGCTCGTGTTGTCGGGGTAGAAAGGGAGCGGTGAAATTCTTGTGTTAAACCCGTCTCCGTTGTTGAGGCAAATGTGGCAATGGACACGGGAGGGGCAAGCTAAAACATATCACAAACGTCAAAAATAAGAAAACTAGTAAACGTCAAAAATAAGAAAACGAGGTCATATAGATCACGATCCCGCGTCATCCTTGTCACGTGGCGCAAAAATATATTTAAAAAGGGGAATGCAACACGAGGACTTCCCAGGAGGTCACCCATCCTAGTACTACTCTCGCCCAAGCACGCTTAACTTCGGAGTTCTGATGGGATCCGGTGCTTTAGTGCTAGTATGATCGCATCCGACATGCAACTATCTATTTGTTCCTTATGCTTGCCCCTACTACTACTACTGCTACTGCTACTGCTACTGCTACTGCTACTGCTGCTGCTGCTACTGCTTCTACTGCTACTGCTACTCCTACTCCTACTCCTACTCCTCCTCCTCCTCCTCCTCCTCCTACTACTACTACTACTACTATTACTACTACTACTACTACTACTACTACTACTACTACTACTACTACTACTACTACTACTAGTCGTTGGGTGTCATGCGCGGTGGGAAAAGTCACAGAGGTCGTGGCGGTGCTCGTGTTGTCGGGGTAGAGAGGGAGCGGTGAAATTCTTGTGTTAAACTCGTCTCCGTTGTCGAGGCAAATGTGGCAATGGACACGGGAGGGGCAAGCTAAAACATATCACAAACGTCAAAAATAAGAAAACTAGTAAACGTCAAAAATAAGAAAACGAGGTCATATAGATCACGGTCCCGCGTCATCCTTGTCACGTGGCGCAAAAATATATTTAAAAAGGGGAATGCAACAATAGGACTTCCGAGGAGGTCACCCATCCTAGTACTACTCTCGCCCAAGCACGCTTAACTTCGGAGTTCTGATGGGATCCGGTGCTTTAGTGCTGGTATGATCGCATCCGACATGCAACTATCTATTTGTTCCTTATGCTTGCCCCTACTAATACTACTACTACTACTACTACTACTACTACTACTAGTCGTTGGGTGTCATGCGCGGTGGGAAAAGTCACAG
>NW_025422532.1:20000-80000 GCF_904849725.1 Hordeum vulgare subsp. vulgare | reverse complement strand
GGGGTAGAGAGGGAGCGGTGAAATTCTTGTGTTAAACTCGTCTCCGTTGTCGAGACAAATGTGGCAATGGACACGGGAGGGGCAAGCTAAAAGATATCACAAACGTCAAAAATAAGAAAACTAGTAAACGTCAAAAATAAGAAAACGAGGTCATATAGATCACGGTCCCGCGTCATCCTACTACTACTACTACTACTACTACTACTACTACTACTACTACTACTACTACTACTACTACTACTACTCCTACTACTGCTACTACTACTGCTGCTACTGCTGCTGCTGCTGCTGCTACTGCTGCTACTGCTACTACTGCTACTACTGCTACTACTGCTACTACTACTAGTCGTTGGGTGTCATGCGCGGTGGGAAAAGTCACAGAGGTCGTGGCGGTGCTCGTGTTGTCGGGGTAGAGAGGGAGCGGTGAAATTCTTGTGTTAAACTCGTCTCCGTTGTCGAGGCAAATGTGGCAATGGACACGGGAGGGGCAAGCTAAAAGATATCACAAACGTCAAAAATAAGAAAACTAGTAAACGTCAAAAATAAGAAAACGAGGTCATATAGATCACGGTCCCGCGTCATCCTTGTCACGTGGCGCAAAAATATATTTAAAAAGGGGAATGCAACACGAGGACTTTCCAGGAGGTCACCCATCCTAGTACTACTCTCGCCCAAGCACGCTTAACTTCGGAGTTCTGATGGGATCCGGTGCTTTAGTGCTGGTATGATCGCATCCGACATGCAACTATCTATTTGTTCCATATGCTTGCCCCTACTACTACTACTACTACTACTACTACTACTACTACTACTGCTACTGCTACTGCTACTGCTACTGCTACTGCTACTGCTACTGCTACTCCTCCTACTACTACTGCTGCTGCTGCTGCTGCTGCTACTGCTGCTACTGCTGCTACTGCTCCTACTGCTGCTACTGCTCCTACTGCTACTACTGCTACTACTGCTACTACTACTACTAGTCGTTGGGTGTCATGCGCGGTGGGAAAAGTCACAGAGGTCGTGGCGGTGCTCGTGTTGTCGGGGTAGAGAGGGAGCGGTGAAATTCTTGTGTTAAACTCGTCTCCGTTGTCGAGGCAAATGTGGCAATGGACACGGGAGGGGCAAGCTAAAACATATCACAAACGTCAAAAATAAGAAAACTAGTAAACGTCAAAAATAAGAAAACGAGGTCATATAGATCACGGTCCCGCGTCATCCTTGTCACGTGGCGCAAAAATATATTTAAAAAGGGGAATGCAACACGAGGACTTCCCAGGAGGTCACCCATCCTAGTACTACTCTCGCCCAAGCACGCTTAACTTCGGAGTTCTGATGGGATCCGGTGCTTTAGTGCTGGTATGATCGCATCCGACATGCAACTATCTATTTGTTCCTTATGCTTGCCCCTCGTTGGGTGTCATGCGCGGTGGGAAAAGTCACAGAGGTCGTGGCGGTGCTCGTGTTGTCGGCGTAGAGAGGGAGCGGTGAAATTCTTGTGTTAAACCCGTGTCCGTTGTCGAGGCAAATGTGGCAATGGACACGGGAGGGGCAAGCTAAAACATATCACAAACGTCAAAAATAAGAAAACTAGTAAACGTCAAAAATAAGAAAACGAGGTCATATAGATCACGGTCCCGCGTCATCCTTGTCACGTGGCGCAAAAATATATTTAAAAAGGGGAATGCAACACGAGGACTTCCCAGGAGGTCAACCATCCTAGTACTACTCTCGCCCAAGCACGCTTAACTTCGGAGTTCTGATGGGATCCGGTGGTTTAGTGCTGGTATGATCGCATCCGACATGCAACTATCTATTTGTTCCTTTTGCTTGCCCCTACTACTATTACTACTGCTACTGCTACTGCTACTGCTACTGCTGCTACTCCTACTGCTACTGCTACTACTGCTACTGCTACTGCTGCTACTGCTGCTACTGCTCCTACTGCTACTACTGCTACTACTGCTACTACTACTACTACTACTACTACTAGTCGTTGGGTGTCATGCGCGGTGGGAAAAGTCACAGAGGTCGTGGCGGTGCTCGTGTTGTCGGGGTAGAGAGGGAGCGGTGAAATTCTTGTGTTAAACTCGTCTCCTTTGTCGAGGCAAATGTTGCAATGGACACGGGAGGGGCAAGCTAAAAGATATCACAAACGTCAAAAATAAGAAAACTAGTAAACGTCAAAAATAAGAAAACGAGGTCATATAGATCACGGTCCCGCGTCATCCATGTCACGTGGCGCAAAAATATATTTAAAAAGGGGAATGCAACACGAGGACTTCCCAGGAGGTCACCCATCCTAGTACTACTCTCGCCCAAGCACGCTTAACTTCGGAGTTGTGGTGGGATCCGGTGCTTCAGTGCTGGTATGATCGCATCCGACATGCAACTATCTATTTGTTCCTGATGCTACTACTACTAGTCGTTGGGTGTCATGCGCGGTGGGAAAAGTCACACAGGTCGTGCTAGTACTACTCTCGCCCAAGCACGCTTAACTTGGGAGTTCTGATGGGATCCGGTGCTTTAGTGCTGGTATGATCGCATCCGACATGCAACTATCTATTTGTTCCTTATGCTTGCCCCTACTACTACTACTACTACTACTACTACTACTACTACTACTACTACTAGTCGTTGGGTGTCAAGCGCTGTGGGAAAAGTCACAGAGGTCGTGGCGGTGCTCGTGTTGTCGTGGTAGAGAGGGAGCGGTGAAATTCTTTTGTTAAACTCGTCTCCGTTGTCGAGGCAAATGTGGCAATGGACACGAGAGGGGCAATCTAAAACATATCACAAACGTCAAAAATAAGAAAACTAGTATTCGTCAAAAATAAGAAAACGAGGTCATATAGATCACGCTCCCGCGTCATTCTTGTCACGTGGCGCAAAAATATTTAAAAAGGGGAATGCAACACGAGGACTACCTAGGAGGTCACCCATCCTTATACTACTCTCGCCCAAGCACGCTTAACTTCGGAGTTCTGATGGGATCCAGTGCTTTAGTGCTAGTATGATCGCATCCGACATGCAACTATCTATTTGTTCCTTATGCTTGCCCCTCCTCCTCCTCCTCCTCCTCCTCCTACTACTACTACTACTACTACTACTACTACTACTACTAGTCGTTGGGTGTCAAGCGCGGTGGGAAAAGTCACATAGGTCGTGGCGGTGCTCGTTTTGTCGGGGTATAGAGGGAGCGGTGAAATTCTTGTGTTAAACTCGTCTCCGTTGTCGAGGCAAATGTGGCAATAGACAAGGGAGGGGCAAGCTAAAACATATCACAAACGTCAAAAATAAGAAAACTAGTAAACGTCAAAAATAAGAAATCGAGGTCATATAGATCACGCTCCCGCGTCATCCTTCTCACGTGGCGCAAAAATATTTAAAAAGGGGAATGCAACACGAGGACTTCCCAGGAGGTCACCCATCCTAGTACTACTCTCGCCCAAGCACGCTTAACTTCGAAGTTTTGATGGGATCCGGTGCTTTAGTGCTGTTTTGATTGCATCCGACATGCAACTATCTATTTGTTCCTTACGCTTGCCCTCCTCCTCCTCCTCCTCCTCCTCCTCCTCCTCCTCCTCCTACTACTACTACTACTAGTAGTAGTACTACTACTACTAGTAGTACTACTACTACTACTAGTCGTTGGGTGTCAAGCGCGGTGGGAAAATTCAGAGAGGTCGTGGCGGTGCTCGTGTTGTCGGGGTAGAGAGGGAGCGGTGAAATTCTTGTGTTAAACTCGTCTCCGTTGTCGAGGCAAATGTGGCAATGGACACGGGAGGGGCAAGCTAAAACATATCACAAACGTCAAAAATAAGAAAACTAGTAAACGTCAAAAATGAGAAAACGAGGTCATATAGATCACGCTCCCGCGTCATCCTTGTCACGTGGCGCAAAAATATTTAAAAAGGGGAATGCAACACGAGGACTTCCCAGGAGGTCACCCATCCTAGTACTACTCTCGCCCAAGCACGCCTAACTTCGGAGTTCTGATGGGATCCGGTGCTTTAGTGCTGGTATGATCACATCCGACATGCAACTATCTATTTGTTCCTTATGCTTGCCCCTCCTCCTCATCCTCCTCCTCCTCCTCCTCCTCCTCCTACTACTACTAGTCGTTGGGTGTCAAGCGCGGTGGGAAAAGTCACAGAGGTCGTGGCGGTGCTCGTGTTGTCGGGGTAGAGAGGGAGCGGTGAAATTCTTGTGTTAAACTCGTCTCCGTTGTCGAGGCAAATGTGGCAATGGACACGGGAGGGGCAAGCTAAAACATATCACAAACGTCAAATATAAGAAAACTAGTAAATGTCAAAAATAAGAAAACGAGGTCAAATAGATCACGCTCCCGCGTCATCCTTGTCACGTGGCGCAAAAATATTTAAAAAGCGGAATGCAACACGAAGACTTCCCACGAGGTCACCCATCCTAGTACTACTCTTACCCAAGCACACTTAACTTCGGAGTTCTGATGGGATCCGGTGCTTTAGTGCTGGTATGATCGCATCAAACGTGCAACTATCTATTTGTTCCTTATGCTTGCCCCTACTCGTTGGGTGTCAAGCGCGGTGGGAAAAGTCACAGAGGTCGTGGCGGTGCTCGTGTTGTCGGGGTATAGAGGGAGCGGTGAAATTCTTGTGTTAAACTCGTCTCCGTTGTCGACGCAAATGTGGCAATGGACACGGGAGGGGCAAGCTAAAACATATCACAAACGTAAAAAATAAGAAAACTAGTAAACATCAAAAATAAGAAAACGAGGTCGTATAGATCACGCTCCCGCGTCATCCTTGTCACGTGGCGCAGAAATATTTAAAAAGGGGAATGCAACACGAGGACTTCCCAGGAGGTCAACCATCCTTCTCGCCCAAGCACGCTTAACTTCGGAGTTTTGATGTGATCCGGTGCTTTAGTGCTGGTATGATCGCATCCGACATGCAACTATCTATTTGTTCCTTATGCTTGCCCTCCTCCTCCTCCTCCTCCTCCTCCTCCTACTACTACTACTACTACTAATACTACTACTAGTACTAGTACTACTACTACTACTACTACTACTACTACTACTACTACTACTACTAGTCGTTGGGTGGCAAGCGCGGTGGGAAAAGTCACAGAGGTCGTGGCGGTGCTCCTGCTGTCGGGGTAGAGAGGGAGCGGTGAAATTCTTGTGTTAAACTCGTCTCCTTTGTCGAGGCAAATGTTGCAATGGACACGGGAGGGGCAAGCTAAAAGATATCACAAACGTCAAAAATAAGAAAACTAGTAAACGTCAAAAATAAGAAAACGAGGTCATATAGATCACGGTCCCGCGTCATCCATGTCACGTGGCGCAAAAATATATTTAAAAAGGGGAATGCAACACGAGGACTTCCCAGGAGGTCACCCATCCTAGTACTACTCTCGCCCAAGCACGCTTAACTTCGGAGTTCTGATGGGATCCGGTGCTTCAGTGCTGGTATGATCGCATCCGACATGCAACTATCTATTTGTTCCTGATGCTACTACTACTAGTCGTTGGGTGTCATGCGCGGTGGGAAAAGTCACAGAGGTCGTGCTAGTACTACTCTCGCCCAAGCACGCTTAACTTCGGAGTTCTGATGGGATCCAGTGCTTTAGTGCTGGTATGATCGCATCCGACATGCAACTATCTATTTGTTCCTTATGCTTGCCCCTACTACTACTACTACTACTACTACTACTACTACTAGTCGTTGGGTGTCAAGCGCGGTGGGAAAAGTCACAGAGGTCGTGGCGGTGCTCGTGTTGTCGTGGTAGAGAGGGAGCGGTGAAATTCTTTTGTTAAACTCGTCTCCGTTGTCGAGGCAAATGTGGCAATGGACACGAGAGGGGCAATCTAAAACATATCACAAACGTCAAAAATAAGAAAACTAGTATTCGTCAAAAATAAGAAAACGAGGTCATATAGATCACGCTCCCGCGTCATTCTTGTCACGTGGCGCAAAAATATTTAAAAAGGGGAATGCAACACGAGGACTACCTAGGAGGTCACCCATCCTTGTACTACTCTCGCCCAAGCACGCTTAACTTCGGAGTTCTGATGGGATCCAGTGCTTTAGTGCTAGTATGATCGCATCCGACATGCAACTATCTATTTGTTCCTTATGCTTGCCCCTCCTCCTCCTCCTCCTCCTCCTCCTCCTCCTACTACTACTACTACTACTACTACTAGTCGTTGGGTGTCAAGCGCGGTGGGAAAAGTCACATAGGTCGTGGCGGTGCTCGTTTTGTCGGGGTAGAGAGGGAGCGGTGAAATTCTTGTGTTAAACTCGTCTCCGTTGTCGAGGCAAATGTGGCAATAGACAAGGGAGGGGCAAGCTAAAACATATCACAAACGTCAAAAATAAGAAAACTAGTAAACGTCAAAAATAAGAAATCGAGGTCATATAGATCACGCTCCCGCGTCATCCTTCTCACGTGGCGCAAAAATATTTAAAAAGGGGAATGCAACACGAGGACTTCCCAGGAGGTCACCCATCCTAGTACTACTCTCGCCCAAGCACGCTTAACTTCGGAGTTTTGATGGGATCCGGTGCTTTAGTGCTGTTTTGATTGCATCCGACATGCAACTATCTATTTGTTCCTTACGCTTGCCCTCCTCCTCCTCCTCCTCCTCCTCCTACTACTACTACTACTAGTAGTAGTACTACTACTACTAGTACTACTACTACTACTACTACTACTACTACTACTACTAGTCGTTGGGTGTCAAGCGCGGTGGGAAAAGTCAGAGAGGTCGTGGCGGTGCTCGTGTTGTCGGGGTAGAGAGGGAGCGGTGAAATTCTTGTGTTAAACTCGTCTCCGTTGTCGAGGCAAATGTGGCAATGGACACGGGAGGGGCAAGCTAAAACATATCACAAACGTCAAAAATAAGAAAACTAGTAAACGCCAAAAATGAGAAAACGAGGTCATATAGATCACGCTCCCGCGTCATCCTTGTCACGTGGCGCAAAAATATTTAAAAAGGGGAATGCAACACGAGGACTTCCCAGGAGGTCACCCATCCTAGTACTACTCTCGCCCAAGCACGCCTAACTTCGGAGTTCTGATGGGATCCGGTGCTTTAGTGCTGGTATGATCACATCCGACATGCAACTATCTATTTGTTCCTTATGCTTGCCCCTCCTCCTCATCCTCCTCCTCCTCCTCCTACTACTACTACTAGTCGTTGGGTGTCAAGCGCGGTGGGAAAAGTCACAGAGGTCGTGGCGGTGCTCGTGTTGTCGGGGTAGAGAGGGAGCGGTGAAATTCTTGTGTTAAACTCGTCTCCGTTGTCGAGGCAAATGTGGCAATGGACACGGGAGGGGCAAGCTAAAACATATCACAAACGTCAAATATAAGAAAACTAGTAAATGTCAAAAATAAGAAAACGAGGTCAAATAGATCACGCTCCCGCGTCATCCTTGTCACGTGGCGCAAAAATATTTAAAAAGCGGAATGCAACACGAAGACTTCCCACGAGGTCACCCATCCTAGTACTACTCTCACCCAAGCACACTTAACTTCGGAGTTCTGATGGGATCCGGTGCTTTAGTGCTGGTATGATCGCATCAAACGTGCAACTATCTATTTGTTCCTTATGCTTGCCCCTACTCGTTGGGTGTCAAGCGCGGTGGGAAAAGTCACAGAGGTCGTGGCGGTGCTCGTGTTGTCGGGGTATAGAGGGAGCGGTGAAATTCTTGTGTTAAACTCGTCTCCGTTGTCGACGCAAATGTGGCAATGGACACGGGAGGGGCAAGCTAAAACATATCACAAACGTAAAAAATAAGAAAACTAGTAAACATCAAAAATAAGAAAACGAGGTCATATAGATCACGCTCCCGCGTCATCCTTGTCACGTGGCGCAGAAATATTTAAAAAGGGGAATGCAACACGAGGACTTCCCAGGAGGTCAACCATCCTTCTCGCCCAAGCACGCTTAACTTCGGAGTTTTGATGCGATCCGGTGCTTTAGTGCTGGTATGATCGCATCCGACATGCAACTATCTATTTGTTCCTTATGCTTGCCCTCCTCCTCCTCCTCCTCCTCCTACTACTACTACTACTACTAATACTACTACTAGTACTAGTACTACTACTACTACTACTACTACTACTACTACTACTACTACTAGTCGTTGGGTGGCAAGCGCGGTGGGAAAAGTCACAGAGGTCGTGGCGGTGCTCCTGCTGTCGGGGTAGAGAGGGAGCGGTGAAATTCTTGTCTTAAACTCGTCTCCGTTGTCGAGACAAATGTGGCAATGGACACGGGAGGGGCAAGCTAAAACATATCACAAACGTCAAAAATAAGAAAACTAGTAAACGTCAAAAATAAGAAAACGAGGTCATATAGATCACGCTCCCGCGTCATCCTTGTCACGTGGCGCAAAAATATTTAAAAACGGGAATGCAACACGAGGACTTCCGAGGAGGTCACCCATCCTAGTACTACCCTCGCCCAACCACGCTTAACTTCGGAGTTTTGATGGGATCTGGTGCTTTAGTGCTGGTATGATCGCATCCGACATGCATCTATCTATTTGTTCCTTATGCTTGCCCCTACTACTACTACTACTACTACTACTACTACTACTACTACTAGTCGTTGGGTGTCAAGCGCGGTGGGAAAAGTCACAGAGGTCGTGGCGGTGCTCGTGTTGTCGTGGTAGAGAGGGAGCGGTGAAATTCTTTTGTTAAACTCGTCTCCGTTGTCGAGGCAAATGTGGCAATGGACACGAGAGGGGCAAGCTAAAACATATCACAAACGTCAAAAATAAGAAAACTAGTATTCGTCAAAAATAAGAAAACGAGGTCATATAGATCACGCTCCCGGGTCATTCTTGTCACGTGGCGCAAAAATATTTAAAAAGGGGAATGCAACACGAGGACTACCTAGGAGGTCACCCATCCTAGTACTACTCTCGCCCAAGCACGCTTAACTTCGGAGTTCTGATGGGATCCAGTGCTTTAGTGCTAGTATGATCGCATCCGACATGCAACTATCTATTTGTTCCTTATGCTTGCCCCTCCTCCTCCTCCTCCTCCTCCTCCTCCTACTACTACTACTACTACTACTACTACTACTACTACTACTACTACTACTAGTCGTTGGGTGTCAAGTGCGGTGGGAAAAGTCACATAGGTCGTGGCGGTGCTCATTTTGTCGGGGTAGAGAGGGATCGGTGAAATTGTTGTGTTAAACTCATCTCCGTTGTCGAGGCAAATGTGTCAGTAGACAAGGGAGGGGCAAGCTAAAACATATCACAAACGTCAATAATAAGAAAACTAGTAAACGTCAAAAATAAGAAATCGAGGTCATATAGCTCACGCTCCCGCGTCATCCTTGTCACGTGGCGCAAAAATATTTAAAAAGGGGAATGCAACACGAGGACTTCCCAGGAGGTGACCCATCCTAGTACTACTCTCGCCCAAGCACGCTTAACTTCGGAGTTTTGATGGGATCCGGTGCTTTAGTGCTGTTTTGATTGCATCCGACATGCAACTATCTCTTTGTTCCTTACGCTTGCCCTCCTCCTCCTCCTCCTCCTCCTCCTCCTCCTCCTACTACTACTACTACTACTACTACTAGTACTACTACTACTACTACTACTACTAGTAGTACTACTACTACTACTACTACTACTACTACTACTACTACTAGTCGTTGGGTGTCAAGCGCGGTGGGAAAAGTCACAGAGGTCGTCGCGGTGCTCGTGTTGTCGGGGTAGAGAGGGAGCGGTGAAATTCTTGTCTTAAACTCGTCTCCGTTGTCGAGGCAAATGTGGCAATGGACATGGGAGGGGCAAGCTAAACCATATCACAAACGTCAAAAATAAGAAAACTAGTAAACGTCAAAAATAAGAAAACGAGGTCATATAGATCACGCTCCCGCGTCATCCTTGTCACATGGCGCAAAAATATTTAAAAAGGGGAATGCAACACGAGGACTTCCCAGGAGGTCACCCATCCTAGTACTACTCTCGCCCAAGGACGCTTAACTTCGGAGTTCTGATGGGATCCGGTGCTTTAGTGCTATTTTGATTGCATCCGACATACAACTATCTATTTGTTCCTTACGCTTGCCCTCCTCCTCCTCCTCCTACTACTACTACTACTACCTCCTCCTCCTCCTCCTCCTCCTCCTACTACTACTACTACTACTACTACTACTACTACTACTACTACTACTACTACTACTACTACTACTACTACTACTACTACTAGTCATTGGGTGTCAAGCGCGGTGGGAAAAGTCACAGAGGTCGTCGCGGTGCTCGTGTTGTCGGGTTAGAGAGAGAGCGGTGAAATTCTTGTGTTAAACTCGTCTCCGTTGTCGAGGCAAATGTGGCAATGGACACGGGAGGGGCAAGCTAAACCATATCAGAAATGTCAAAAATAAGAAAACTAGTAAACGTCAAAAATAAGAAAACGAGGTCATATAGATCACGCTCCCGCGTCATCCTTGTCACATGGCGCAAAAATATTTAAAAAGGGGAATGCAACACGAGGACTTCCCAGGAGGTCACCCATCGTAGTACTACTCTCGCCCAAGCACGCCTAACTTCGGAGTTCTGATGGGATCCGGTGCTTTAGTGCTGGTATGATCACATCCGACATGCAACTATCTATTTGTTCCTTATGCTTGCCCCTCCTCCTCATCCTCCTCCTCCTCCTCCTCCTCCTCCTACTACTACTACTACTACTACTAGTCGTTGGGTGTCAAGCGCGGTGGGAAAAGTCACAGAGGTCGTGGCGGTGCTCGTGTTGTCGGGGTAGAGAGGGAGCGGTGAAATTCTTGTGTTAAACTCGTCTCCGTTGTCGAGGCAAATGTGGCAATGGACACGGGAGGGGCAAGCTAAAACATATCACAAACGTCAAAAATAAGAAAACTAGTAAACATCAAAAATAAGAAAACGAGGTCAAATAGATCACGCTCCCGCGTCATCCTTGTCACATGGCGCAAAAATATTTAAAAAGGGGAATGCAACACGAAGACTTCCCACGAGGTCACCCATCCTAGTACTACTCTCACCCAAGCACGCTTAACTTCGGAGTTCTCATGGGATCCGGTGCTTTAGTGCGGGTATGATCGCATCAAACGTGCAACTATCTATTTGTTCCTTATGCTTGCCCCTACTACTACTAGCTCGTGTTGTTGGGGTAGAGAGGGAGCGGTGAAATTCTTGTGTTAAACTCGTCTCCGTTGTCGAGGCAAATGTGGCAATTGACACGGGAGGGGCAAGCTAAAACATATCACAAACGTCAAAAATAATAAAACTAGTAAACGTCAAATATAAGAAAACGAGGTCATATAGATTACGCTCCCGCGTCATCCTTGTCACGTGGCGCAAAAATATTTAAAAAGGGGAATGCAACACGAGGACTTCCTAGGAGGTCACCCATCCTAGTACTACTCTCGCCCAAGCACGCTTAACTTCGGAGTTCTAATGGGATCCGGTGCTTTAGTGCTGGTATGATCGCATCCGACATGCAACTATCTATTTGTTCCTTAAGCTTGCCCCTCCTCCTCCTCCTCCTCCTCCTTCTCCTCCTCCTCCTCCACCTCCTTCTCCTCCTCCTCCTCCTCCTGCTACTACTACTACTACTACTACTACTACTACTACTACTACTACTACTACTACTACTAGTCGTTGGGTGTCAAGCGCGGTGGGAAAAGTCACAGAGGTCGTGGTGGTGCTCGTGTTGTCGGGGTAGAGAGGGAGCGGTGAAATTCTTGGGTTGAACTCGTCTCCATTGTCGAGGCAAATGTGGCAATGGACACGGGAGGGGCAAGCAAAAACATATCACAAACGTCAAAAATAAGAAAACTAGTAAACGTCAAAAATAAGAAAACGAGGTCATATAGATCACGCTCCCGCGTCATCCTTGTCACGTGGCGCAAAAATATTTAAAAAGGGGAATGCAACACGAGGACTTCCCAGGAGGTCACCCATCCTAGTACTACTCTCGCCCAAGTACGCTTAACTTCGGAGTTCTGATGGGATCCGGTGCTTTAGTGTTGGTATGATTGCATCCGACATGCAACTATCTATTTGTTCCTTATGCTTGCCCCTACTACTACTACTACTACTACTACTACTGTCGTGGGTATAAGCCTGACAGTAGATGTGTAGGGTACGAATAAGATCGCGGTGTCCATCTACGAGAGGGGATGAGTGATCTACATACCCTTGTAGACCGTACAGCAGAAGCGTTAGAGAACGCGGTTGATGTAGTGGAACGTCCTCACGTCCCTCGATCCGCCCCGCGAACAATCCCGCGATCAGTCCCACGATCTAGTACCGAACGAACGGCACCTCCGCGTTCAGCACACGTACAGCTCGATGATGATCTCGGCCTTCTTGATCCAGCAAGAGAGACGGAGAGGTAGAAGAGTTCTCCGGCAGCGTGACGACGCTCCGGAGGTTGGTGATGACCTTGTCTCAGCAGGGCTCCGCCCGAGCTCCGCAGAAACGCGAGCTAGAGGAAAAACCGTGGAGGTATGTGGTCGGGCTGCCGTGGAAAAGTCGTCTCAAATCAGCCCTAAAACCTTCGTATATATAGGTGGGAGGGAGGGGGACCTTGCCTTGGGGTCCAAGGACCCTCAAGGGGTCGGCCGAGCCAAGGGGGAGGACTCTCCCCCCCAAACCGAGTTGGACTAGGTTTGGTGGGAGGGAGTCCCCCTCCCTTCCCACTTCCTCCTCTTTTTTTTCTTTTTCCTTTGATTTCTTATCCTTGGCGCATAGGCCCCTTTGGGGCTGTCCCACCAGCCCACTAAGGGCTGGTGTGTCTCCCCAAAGCCTATGGGCTTCCCCGGGGTGGGTTGCCCCCCCCGGTGAACTCCCGGAACCCATTCGTCATTCCCGGTACATTCCCGGTAACTCCGAAAACCTTCCGGTAATCAAATGAGGTCATCCTATATATCAATCTTCGTTTCCGAACCATTCCGGGAACCCTCGTGACGTCCGTGATCTCATCCGGGACTCCGAACAACATTCGGTAACCAACCATATAACTCAAATACGCATAAAACAACTTCAAACCTTAAGTGTGCAGACCCTGCGGGTTCGAGAACTATGTAGACATGACCCGAGAGACTCCTCGGTCAATATCCAATAGCGGGACCTGGATGCCCATATTGGATCCTACATATTCTACGAAGATCTTATCGTTTGAACCTTAGTGCCAAGGATTCGTATAATCCCGTATGTCATTCCCTTTTGTCCTTCGGTATGTTACTTGCCCGAGATTTGATCGTCAGTATCCGCATACCTATTTCAATCTCGTTTTACCGGCAAGTCTCTTTACTCGTTCCGTAATACAAGGTCCCGCAACTTACACTAAGTTACATTGCTTGCAAGGCTTGTGTGTGATGTTGTATTACCGAGTGGGCCCCGAGATACCTCTCTGTCACACGGAGTGACAAATCCCAGTCTTGATCCATACTAACTCAACTAACACCTTCGGAGATACCTGTAGAGCATCTTTATAGTCACCCAGTTACGTTGCGACATTTGATACAACAAAGCATTCCTCCGGTGTCAGTGAGTTATATGATCTCATGGTCATAGGAATAAATACTTGACACGCAGAAAACAGTAGCAACAAAATGACACGATCAACATGCTACGTCTATTAGTTTGGGTCTAGTCCATCACGTGATTCTCCCAATGACGTGATCCAGTTATCAAGCAACAACACCTTGTTCATAATCAGAAGACACTGACTATCATTGATCAACTGGCTAGCCAACTAGAGGCATGCTAGGGACGGTGTTTTGTCTATGTATCCACACATGTAAATGAGTCTTCATTCAATACAATTATAGCATGGATAATAAACTATTATCTTGATACAGGAATTATAATAATAACCATATTTATTATTGCCTCTAGGGCATAATTCCAACAGTAACAACCCTACGTCCCAGTGCTCTCAGAGCTTGTTGTCGAGTGGAATATGGAATACAATGATTTGCTAACCCCTCTACCAGTGGGGGAGGGCGGCTTATATATAGTGCGCTGCCCTCCACAACGGTTTCGGTATAGGGGTGGAGTAGTGGGGATTAAATGCGTACATTACAGGTAACTTATGCTCTAAATGCTAATAAATGCACCCGGAAACGTACGGTCGTTTCCCTCCAGAGAGGTTACGATGTACCGAGTGTAGCCAGTCGGTTAACTTGGTATCCTCCGAATGTTAGTCTCCGACTGGATGATTGGGGACCTGTTACTGACTGGATGGTGGGGACTCCTTAATTTAGTCGGGACTGACTAAGGGCCTTGTTCCTTGTGAGGGGTAGTCCTTGGGTAGGACCTACATGACAGGCCTATGACCCTACCCCAAGACTATGACCCCATCATTAGTCCCCGAATGGATTGGGGTTGGAAGGACGAAGCGGTGCTTGAAGTTTGGATCCGACTGGAACGGATTTGGCTTGGGCGTCGCCTGCCCCGATCCATTTTATCTTTTGTGACCAACGATCAAAGTGGAAGTGCTCGCGAAACAGATTGTCGGAAGCCGAGTGCTTCTGCGGCATCTTTTGACGCGACCGGTCAACTGACAGTGGCGGATTTTCCGGGATCTTCAAATTTCGGTTTCCGCGCGTCCAGCGGGGATGACGCCGGCGCGCTCGAGTAGCGCCTGATGCCTCAATTCTCGCGCCTTCAACTCCTCCACTGATATCGCCGCGGCCGGTCGGGTGGATAAGGTTTCGGGGCCACCCGCCAGTGACCCAGTCGGAACCCTATTTAAATCTCGGCGGCGAGGCTTCTTCATTACGCTCGCCGAATCTTTCGCTCTCGCCTGCTCCGCCTTCCTCGCCACCTCCAGCGCTCCTACACTCCTCCCTTCTCCTTCCTCCCGAGGGTTTGCCGTCGCCTCCATGACCAAGGGTCAAACCAGCAAGATGGAGGCGAGGAAGAAGAAGGGCAAGGCGGCGGCGCCTGCTCAGCGGCGGCAGCGGCCGCTGCCGGCGGGGTGGATTCAGGGCGACTTCCTCCCCTCCACGGTGACGGAGGGGGATCTGCTGCAGCTGGTGGAGCACGGAATGATCGTGCATAAGTCCTAGAGGCTGCCAGCGGAGGACGAGGTCGAGCCGGCGCCTCGGGAGGGGGAGCGCGTCCTGCTCCTCAGCCACGTCCACCGAGGTTTTTCTTTGCCCCCGCATCCTTTCTTCAAGGGCATCATGAATCACTTCGGGGCCCAACTTCACCATTTTCCTCCGAATGCCATCGCCCACCTTTCTGCCTTTATAGTTCTGTGCGAGTGTTTCATCGGCTGCCCTCCCCATTGGGGTTTGTTCAAACTCATCTTTTCCGCCAGATCCCAAACCATCAAACGACTTAGCCAGTCGGATGATAAGACGCATCTCCTCCAGCTCTGCGGGGGATTAGGTTTCCAGAAAAAGAGTCGGAGTAGTTATCCTGCTCTTCAGTTAAGTGAGTCGGTCAGGAACTGGCAGTCGACGTGGTTCTACTGCCAGGATATCGCCTGTCCGAATGCGTCGACTGGGCTGCCTCCTTTTAGTTTAGATCGGCCCGCCCTGCCTAAACAGCTCGCGCTCTCGAAGGCGGAGAAGAACGACGTCCAGCCCTTGGTTGAGGCACTCGTGGACGTCGTCAGGAGGGGGGTCACCGGCATAGACTTGCTGGAGGTCTTCCTTGGTCGGCGGATCCAGCCTCTGCAGGCTCGCGACCATGCCATGTGGCATTATACGGGGCCCGAGGATTCCACTCGGACCAACGTTGTGGGCGTGACCGAGGAGAGGGTGACCTCGTGGGTGCTCCAGATCACAGGCCCCTGCGAGAATCCCAAAGGATCTCGGCGAGTGAAGCCCTTCTGTGCGGACCATCCTCCTCCGAATCAGGTGAGCAGAATTTGTCGAGTGCACCCAATTGTCTTAAGTCCTGTCGTTTGTTTGAATCTCTGCGTGATGTCTGATATCGCCGACTGGAATTTATGCAGGAGTGGACCAACTGGTTCTCTCCCGTCTCGAACGGGAATCCGGCGGAGGAAGAGGAGGAAGGTAGCCAGGAGGGCAGCATGGAGAGTGCCGAGTACGTCTCCGACAGCGGGGAATCGGAGGAGGAGACCAGCGAGGAGGAGGAAGAAGACGAAGAGCAGGACTCGCCACCTCCGCAACTAGAGCACCGGACTAAGCGCCGACACGAGCCCGCCGTCCCCCCGGCTCCTCCCGCGTCTTCGAGTGCTCTGCCTACTGCTCTAGTGGTCCCGAGTGTTCGAAGCACTAAGAGGACCAGGGATGCCGCCGCCGAGCCTGCGGGTCAGTCTTCTAAGGCGGCCAAGCCGAGTGGCCCTAAGCCTCGGAAAGCTCTGCCGCGAATGAGGGTTGATGTCCCTGTCACCTCCACGTAAGTGTATCGATCTTATAATTCCTTCTGATATCCGAGTGAATTCTTGTTCATTGGTCGAATGGATTTCACTCGACAGAGTCGCTACTTCTGCCACCTCTCCGGCGCGCCAAGAAGATGACCCCATGGACACGGACAACGTCGTCTCGTCCCAGCGAGGTGCGTTGTAGTGACTCCGAGTGTTTTATTCCATCATAGGTTCTACCTCTTTCTTTTTTGAGGCCTCGTGTCATTCGGTCTGTCAGGGGCGATTTGCCTGGACGAGGGGGACCAGAGGAGAGCCGACCCAGCTATGGAGCCTATTCTTGAGGCTGCTCCTCCTGCTGCCGCTCTTGCTGCCGACGTGCTGCCGACTAAGGCGCTGCCGCCGACTGAACCGGCGCTGGTGGTTGAGGTGCCGACTGGAGCAGACCTCGGGATGCCTCAGGAGCTTCCGACGATGCCAGGCTCGTCGAATGCCGATTTCAACATCCAGCGTCTCCCGGAGGAGCAGGTGGGAGCGGCCAAGGGAGCCATGGTGCAGGTGGAGCTGATGGCTGGGGAGGCCAAGAGGGCCTACGACTCCGTCGCGTCCTTGTACCAGCGGAGCCTGGAGCTGCAGGAAGATATCCGAGTAAGTGGGCTAGTAAGTATTTACTTTTCTCTTGTAACCCACTGGGTGTCTTTGGATAGCATCTGTTGTTCGCAATGGGTTCACTCTGAGTGAACCCAGTGGGTGTAGTCCCTGAGACTTCTGTCGAGTGCTTGCACCGGCAGTTGTCTTTATACATATTGTCTTTGCTTTGGTCAGGTTTGTAAATAACATGACCGAGTGCACTTACTGTAAGAATCCCCGAGAGTAATTTGTACTCAGGTCGGGTAGTATTTGCCTCGTAGGCGTAGGTGATAACATGCATCTCAATAGAGCAGGCCTGCTTGAGCTACATGCCAGTGGGGTCACTCTTAGTGAACCCACTGGGTGTAGTCCCCGAGACCGCTGTCGACTGCTTGCGTCGACAGGGGTCTGAATAACTTAGACTTTTAACTGTTGAACTTTCTGATTGTCCCTTGGTGTTTGGTGGCAGAAAACCTGTGAAATGGGATCAGCCTATGAGACTCTCAAGGCGGAGAGGAATCAGTTCGCTGGTGAACTTGATGCGGCCATGCTTGCAATGGCCGGCATGAAGGATGCTCTGGCGGAACGGGAGAAGTCATTGGAGCAGGCGCGTGAAGTGAACAAGGTGTTGACTGAGGAAGTGGAAAAGATGGGGAACAGAGGACTGCGCTGATGGGTCAGATGGACGTGCTGAACAAACGATGCAGGGCACAGGAGAAATATGTCAGCGACTGGGCTCGGCAGATGATGACGCGTCTCGCTGGTAAGTCCTGCTTTTTCCGAGTGGTTGTGTTATGCGCGTCACACTCGGCACTTATTGTTTGTTTGTCCTATTGTCGCAGATTTTTGCTTTGACGCCGAAACTGAAGCAGCTGACGTGAGCGGTCGATTCTTGAGAACGTTCCACTCGGCGACGACGCCAATCGGGATCTGCTCCGTGTGTACATCCGCGTGGGCGAAGTTGGTCCTTTCATCGGTCGACTGAGAGAAGTCGTCGGCCGAATCGATAAGGAGCTTTGGCCAGAAGATGAGTCGCGGCAGGAGATGGAAAACCTGATGACCCGACTGGAGGAGATTCCCAACCGGGTGCAGTCGTGGAAGAAATCTGCAGCTCGTTGCGGTGCAGATGTTGCTCTATCCTTGGTCCGAGTCCATTGCAAGGAGGTGCGTGAGGAGAAGCTGAAGACACTAAAGGTCACCAACACGAAGAAGCTTCGATTTGAAGACTTCATGGAGACGTTCCTTGAGAGTGCTACCCGCATCGCCGACGGAATCGACTTGGACACCTTCGTGGAGCCCTCCAGTCCTGGCGCCGACCCAGCTGACGCATAAGAAAACTTTATCCTCGGTATGCCGAGTGTTTATCTGTAAGGTACTTTGGCCACTACTGTTGTCCGTCACATTCTTAGATCGATGCGGGTAAGCTTGATCCGCACCGAGTGAACTATCTTTGCTAGAGCTTTGAATCGAATTTTTGCTCTCCTTTGGCAATGTTGATTCGAGTTTTTGTTTGGCGTTTCTTGGTGAAGCCAAAGGCAAACGTTCGATGCTGGATCGCGGCTAAGCCCCCGAGTGTGACGTGAAGTGCACAATCGGAGAAGGTTAGTACTTAGGCGATGCTGGATCGCAGCTAAGCCTCCGGGTGTGACGTTAAGTTCACACTCGGAGAAAGTTAATACTTAGGCGATTCTAGATCGCAGCTAATCCTCCGAGTGTGACGTTAAGTGCACACTCGGAGAAAGTTAACACTTAGGCGATTCTGGATCGCAGCTAAGCCCCCCGAGTGTGACGTTAAGTGCACACTCGGAGAAAGTTAATACTTAGGCGATGCTAGATCGCAGATAAGCCCCCGAGTGTGACGTTAAGTGCACACTCGGAGAAAGTTAATACTTAGGCGATGCTGGATCGCAGCTAAGCCCCCAAGTGTGATGTGTAGTGCACACTCAGAGAAGGTCAATACTTAGGCGATGCTGGATCGCAGCTAAGCCCCCGAGTGTGACGTTAAGTGCACACTCGGAGAAAGTTGATACTTAGGCGATTCTGGATCACAGCTAAGCCTCCGAGTGTGACGTGAAGTGCACACTCGGAGAAAGTTAATACTTAGCCGATTCTGGATCACAGCTAAGTTTTTTTTTGAGACTGGAGTCTGCGACCGCGGTAGAACTTTGAACCTGCAAAAAACTCCATCTGCTTTATATTATTTCGCCAATACTTGTTCTTTACATTGCTTCAGTCGACGGTCACGTGTAGAAGCGCTTCAGGAGATCTCCGTTCCATGCGCGCGGCTCGTCTGTCTCCCTCTCAATGTTGTAGAGTGTGTATGCTCCGTTGTTCAGCACCTTGGAGATGATGAAGGGTCCTTCCGAGGCTGGAGCCAACTTGTGAGGTCTTTGCTGATCCACTCGGAGCACCAGGTCGCCTTCTTGGAACGTGTGACTTCTGACATGGCGTGCATGAAAACGCCACAGATTTTGTTGATAAATGGTCGAGCGAGTTAGTGCCATCTCGCGCTCCTCCTCCAGGAGATCCACTCCGTCTTGCCTTGCTTGTTCTGCTTCGGTTTCGGAGAAGAGTTCGACTCGTGGTGCATTGTGAAGCAAGTCACTCGGAAGGACCGCTTCTGCTCCATAAACGAGGAAGAACGGCGATCGCCCTGTGGACCTGTTCGGCGTCGTGCGAAGTCCCCAAAGCACTGAAGGTAGCTCGGTAACCCAAGCGCCAGCGGCATGTCCTATCTCTCGCAGGAGTCGGGGCTTCAAACCTTGCAAAACAAGTCCGTTTGCGCGCTCTGCTTGTCCATTGGACTAAGGATGCGCTACGGAAGCAAAATCCACTCGGATGCCTTGGCTTGTACAGAAACTTTTGAATCTGTCCGAGTCAAAGTTTGTCCCGTTGTCCGTTATTATGCTGTGAGGTACGCCGAATCTGAAGATGATGTCTCTGATAAACTTGACGGCTGTTGAGGCGTCGAGCTTCTTGATGGGCTTCGCTTCGATCCATTTCGTGAACTTGTCGACTGCCACCAAAAGATGTGTGTATCCACCTTGGCCTGTCTTGAATGGACCGACTGTATCTAGTCCCCAAACAGCAAACGGCCACACAAGAGGGATCGTCTTTAACGCAGACGTCGGCTTGCGGGACATATTGGAGTAGAACTGGCAGCCCTCACATCGGTCAACCATATCTTTAGCCATCTCGTTGGCCTGCGGCCAGAAGAAACCAGCCCTGAATGCCTTGGCGACGATTGCTCTTGAAGAAGCGTGATGACCGCAGGTTCCCGAGTGAATATCCTCTAAAATCAGCTGCCCCTCCTGTGGGGAGATGCATCGTTGAAGAACGCCTGAGATACTTTCTTTGTACAACTGACCATCAATGACAGTGAATGACTTCGACCTGCGGACTATCTGCCTGGCCTGGACTTCGTCTTCTGGTAGTTCTTGCCTCAGGATATATGCAATGATCGGCACAGTCCAGTCGGGGATGACGGCAAGAATCTCCATGACCAGATAAACCACAGCAGGCACATCGACTTCAGTCGGATCCATTGAACTCTTTGGTTGCACCGGCTCCTCTGTGAAAGGGTCTTCTTTGACTGAGGGGAGGTGGAGATGCTCGAGGCAGACGTCACTCGGGACTGGTCTCCGAGTGGATCCGAGTTTTGCTAACTCATCAGCTGCTTGGTTCTTCAGTCTTGGAACATCGTGAAGTTCTAGACCTTCAAACTTCTTCTCCAGCTTCCTCACTGCATTGCAGTATGTAGTCATGGTGGGGTTCCTGACGTCCCACTCTTTCATCACTTGATTGACCACCAAATCCGAATCGCCGTAGACCATCAGGCGACGGACGCCGAGTGAGATGGCCATACGCAACCCGTAGAGGAGAGCTTCATACTCTGCCTCGTTGTTGGAGGAATCGAAGTGTATCTATAGCACGTACTTGAGCTTGTCGCCCTTTGGTGATATGATCAAAACGCCAGCGCCGGAGCCATTCAACATCTTGGACCCATCGAAGAACATTGTCCAATGGGCCAAGCAGATGTGGGTCGGTTGCTGTTGTTCTACCCATTCTGCTATGAAGTCAGCCAGAGCTTGAGACTTAATAGCTTTCTCGGCCTCGAACTTGATATCACAGTACAACATCTCCATCGCCCACTTCGCCACTTGGCCTGACGCGTCTCGATTGTGGAGAATTTCCGACAATGGAGCATCAGAAACGACAGACACCGAGTGGTCTTGGAAATAATGGGCCACCTTCTTCGCAGTCATGTAAATCCCGTAGATAAGTTTTTGATAATGGGGATACCTCTGCTTGGAAGGAGTCAGGACTTCGGAGACGTAGTACACTGTCCGCTGAACTTTGTATGCTTTGCCTTCTTCTTCCCGTTCGACTGTAAGAACAGTACTAACGACTTGATTTGTAGCCGCGATATACAGAAGAAGGGGCTCTTTACTGAGCGGAGCAGTAAGAACCGGCTGGGTGGAAAGTAGGACTTTGAGGTCGTCGAATGCGACTTGGGCTTCGTCTGTCCACTCGAAAGTATGTGATTTCTTCATGAGTCGGTACAGAGGAAGTGCTTTCTCGCCGAGTCGACAGATGAACCTGCTCAAAGCCGCTAGGCAACCTGTGAGCCGTTGAACATCGTGTATTCTGACCGGCCTCTCCATTCGGACGATGGTCCCGATCTTTTCGGGGTTGACATCGATCCCTCGTTCGGAAACGAAGAAACCGAGTAACTTTCCGCTGGGAACACAGAATGAACATTTGGCGAGGTTGAGCTTGATATCGTACCTATGAAGGTTGGCGAATGTTTCTGCCAAGTCAGTTAGCAGGTCGGAACCTTTGCATGACTTGACTACGATATCATCCATATACGCCTCCACATTCCGACCGATCTGGTCGAGGAGACATTTTTGGATCATGCGCATAAAGGTAGCTCCTGCATTCTTCAAACCGAATGGCATAGTGATGTAGCAGAAGCACCCGAATGGGGTGATGAAAGATGTTTTTAACTCATTGGGACCATATAGACGGATCTGATGATAGCCCGAGTAGGCATCAAGAAATGACAGACGCTCACAACCCACAGTCGAATCGACAATTTGATCTATGCGGGGGAGCGGAAAATGGTCTTTCGGGTAGACCTTATTGAGATGCTTGAAGTCGATGCACATTCGGAGCGACTTGTCCTTCTTGGGCACCATGACAACATTGGCGAGCCACTCGGAGTGGTGTACCTCGCGAATGAAGTTGGCTGCCAGCAGCTTGGCCGCCTCTTCCCCGATTGCCTTCCTCTTGTCCGCGGCGGACCGGCGCAGGCGCTCTCGGACAGGCCGAGCCGTGGAATCCACGTGCAGTCGGTGCTCAGCCAACTCCCTGGGTACACCTGGCATGTCAGAGGGTTTCCATGCGAAGATGTCCCAGTTCTCACGGAGGAATTGGGTGAGCTCAGCTTCCTATTTAGGATCGAGGGTGGTGGAGATATTCGTCGGGGCAGCAGTGGCGCCCGTCGGGTGGATGCTGACCTTCTTCGTCTCTTCCGCCGACTGAAATGCAGACTCTGAAGCTGGCTTCTTCGAGCGCATCAGGTCGGCGGGTCGACTATTTTCTTGTACTCGTCCAGCTCGAGGACGGCCATCTGCTGGTCGGCGATTCTTGATCCCTGCTGCAGACACTCTTCAGCCCGCTGCCGATTGCCCGTGATGGTGATCACACCCTTCGGGCCTGGCATCTTCAGCTTCAGGTGTATGTAACATGGACGGGCCATGAAGTGCGCATATGCTGGGCGACCCAGAATTGCGTGATAAGCGCTCTGGAAGTCAACCACTTCAAACGTCAGCTTTTCCTTGCGGAAGTTCTTGTCGGAGCCGAAAACGACGTCCAACACGATCTGGCCGAGTGACTTGGCCTTCCGTCCAGGGACGACTCCGTGGAACTGCATGCTGCTCTTGCTGAGTTTGGACATCGGGATGCCCATCCCCTTGAGGGTGTCGGCGTACATGATGTTCAAGCCGTTGCCGCCATCCATGAGGACTTTGCGCAGTCGGACTCCTTCTACCACCGGGTCGATGACCAGGGCCTGTCTCCCCGGGGTGGGTACATGTGCCGGATGATCCGACTGGTCGAAGGTGATCGCAGTCTGAGACCATTTGAGGAACTTGGGGTTGGAAGGGGTGGCCATGTTCACCTCTCTGTTCACCAGCTTCAGTCGGCTTTTGCTCTCGACGTCAGCAAAGATCATCAAGGTTGCATGGACTTGGGGGAACGGATCCTCCTTATCCTCCTCATCTTGTTCATGGTCCTTCTCACTCGGTTGCCCTTCGCTGAACCCCTGGATCAGGAGACGACACTGTCGAGTGGTATGCTTCGCATATATGGGGTTGCCTTCTTCGTCCATCTTCGTGTGAACCGGACAAGGCTGATCCAGGATGGGATTATTGAACTGCTTCTTCTTGGGGGTGAACTGAGCCTTCCCTTTGCCCTTGAACTTGGCATTGGTTACAGCTGCAACTTCTGCTTGTGGTGCAGTCGGAGCTTTCTGCTTCTGCTTCCGAGTGTCACCCCCATCGCCGTCAGCGACCGTTTTGTGCTTGCCGCTTCGGATGCGGTCCTCTTCTTCACCATTTGCGTAGCGCGTTGCTATCTCCATCATCTTGCTCATGGAGATGTCGCCTGTTTGGCCGAAATTCAGATACAAATCCCTGTACCGCACGCCTGCCTTGAAGTCGCAGACTACTTGATGCTCGGTGACGTTCTCCACCGTGTGATAGAGAGTTGTCCAGCGCTGGATGAAGTCACGCAGGGGCTCATTCTACTTCTGGACGCAGTGCTGGAGCTCCACAAGGCCAGCAGGGCACTTGCACATCCCTTCGAAGTTCTTGATGAACACTCGGGCCAGATCTGCCCAACTGTAGATGCTTGAGGGGGCCAACTAGTTCAGCCACGCTCGCGCCGAGCCGTCGAGCATCAGAGGGAGGTGCTTCATGGCGACATGGTCGTCACCTCCTCCGATCTGGACTGCCACTCGGTAGTCATCCAGCCACGTTTCTGGCTTGGACTCTCCTGTGAACTTGCTAATTCCCGTCGCCAATCAGAAGTTGGGAGGGATGTCAGCCGAACGGATGGCTCGACTGAAACACTCGGGACCAGACACGGTGGCCCTGCTTCCACTCGGATGGTCGATATCGCGACCATCGCGGTGGGCTCGACCTCTGTCGACCCTTCACTGGGCGATACGTCCTCTTGCGTCGGGTCTTGGGTCGTAAGTGTCGCCGACTGAACGCCGATCATCATGATGTCGGGACCCATAGGGCCCACCCCGTGGAGGGGTGCGTGAGCGGCGACGATCTTCGTGAATCATGGAACGGCTGCCTCCCCTGTGGCGCTGATGGGAACGAGGGCTGTGAACCGACCGATGCGTATTCGCGTGGACGGAACTATTATAGATCCGGTTGTGCGACTGGGAGACCGCCGAATTCTGCTGTTGCGCCGTGTGCAACAGGGCTCGGATCTGCTCGATCCCTCTACCAGCCTCTGAATCAGTCGACTGGAGGGAATCGGCTATCTTGGCAGTTGCAACCAAGTTGAGGAGGGGTGTGCGGAACAGTTCCACGTTGCTCCGCCGAGTGTGCCGACTAGCAGAACGGCGAGGTGGACGGCGCGCACCGGATGCTTCACCGACCTCGCGCTCGCTTCGGCCAGCTTGACGAGGATCTTCATGGGATTTGGCCATGTGTACTTCTGCCGCGGGCCCGCGACCCGCATACTCGGAAGGAAACTCAGTCGGAACTGAGTCCGAGTGCTGGGGCGGCGGGGCAACCACAACGGACTCAACAACCGCCACTTGTGAAGATGCGTTTTGACGCGCCTGGGCGTGTTGCACCCAACGCTGGAGCTGCGGACGGCGGGACCGCTTGACGCGGCACGTGACGACGGTGTAGGTCGACACCGGAGCCGACTGCTGGAGAAGAAGAATGCCGCGGACGCCGGCACGGAAGTGCGTAGCCCCGCGACGGGGAAGCGCCTCGATGTCGAGGGGCGCATTCCGAAGCCACGCCGAATCGTCGATGATGAAGGAGAGAGCGCCGAAGAAGATCTGGTGACCCATGCTCGAATCTCCACCGGACGACATGACGAAAGGAAGTAGTCGCAAACTCGCCGGAAGTCGCTTAGACGCCTGCCCCACGGTGGGCGCCAACTGTCGTGGGTATGAGCCTGACAGTAGATGTGTAGGGTACGAATGAGATGGGCAGAGTCCTAGCTACGGCGAGGTTGTATGAGTTCAGGCCCCTCTGCGGTGGAGGTAACAACCCTACGTCTCAGTGCTCTCGGAGCTTGTTGTCGAGTGGAATATGGAATACAATGATTTGCTAACCCCTCTACTAGTGGGGGAGGGCGGCTTATATAGAGTGCCCTGCCCTCCACAACGGTTCCGGTACAGGGGTGGAGTAGTGGGGATTGAATGCGTACGTTACAGGTAACGTATGCTCTAAATGCTAATAAATGAACCTGGAAACGTACGGTCGTTTCCCTCCAGAGAGGTTACGATGTACCGAGTGTAGCCAGTCGGTTAACTTGGTATCCTTCGAATGTTAGTCTCCGACTGGATGATTGGGGACCTGTTACCGACTGGATGGTGGGGACTCCTTAATTCAGTCGGGACTGACTAAGGGCCTTGTTCCTTGTGAGGGGTAGTCCTTGGGTAGGACCTACATGACAAGCCTATGACCCTACCCCAGGACTATGACCCCATCAACTACTACTACTACTACTACTAGTCGTTGGGTGTCAAGCGCGGTGGGAAAAGTCACAGAGGTCGTGGCGGTGCTCGTGTTGTCGGGGTAGAGAGGGAGCTGTGAAATTCTTGTGTTAAACTCGTCTCCGTTGTCGAGGCAAATGTGGCAATGGACACGGGAGGGGCAAGCTAAAACATATCACAAACGTCAAAAATAAGAAAACTAGTAAATGTCAAAAATAAGAAAACGAGGTCATATAGATCACGCTCCCGCGTCATCCTTGTCACGTGGCGCAAAAATATTTAAAAAGGGGAATGCAACACGAGGACTTCCCAGGAGGTCACCCATCCTAGTACTACTCTCGCCCAAGCACGCTTAACTTCGGATTTCTGATGGGATCCGGTGCTTTAGTGCTTGTAAGATCGCATCCGACATGCAACTATCTATTTGTTACTTATGCTTGCCCCTCCTCCTCCTCCTCCTCCTCCTCCTCCTCCTCCTACTACTACTACTACTACTACTACTACTACTACTACTACTAGTACTAGTCGTTGGCTGTCAAGCGCGGTGGGAAAAGTCACAGAGGACGTGGCGGTGCTCGTGTTGTCGGGGTAGAGAGGGAGCGGTGAAATTCTTGTGTTAAACTCGTCTCCGTTGTCGAGGAAAATGTGGCAATAGACAAGGGAGGGGCAAGCTAAAACATATCACAAACGTCAAAAATAAGAAAACTAGTAAACATCAAAAATAAGAAAACAAGGTCATATAGATCACGCTCCCGCGTCATCCTTGTCACGTGGCGCAAAAAATATTGAAAAAGGGGAATGCAACACGAGGACTTCCCAGGAGGTGAAATTCTTGTGTTAAACTCGTCTCCGTTGTCGAGGCAAATGTGGCAATGGACACGGGAGGGGCAAGCTAAAACATATCACAAACGTCAAAAATAAGAAAACTAGTAAATGTCAAAAATAAGAAAACGAGGTCATATAGATCACGTTCCCGCGTCATCCTTGTCACGTGGCGCAAAAATATTTAAAAAGGGGAATGCAACACGAGGACTTCCCAGGAGGTCACCCATCCTAGTACTACTCTCGCCCAAGCACGCTTAACTTCGGATTTCTGATGGGATCCGGTGCTTTAGTGCTTGTAAGATCGCATCCGACATGCAACTATCTATTTGTTACTTATGCTTGCCCCTCCTCCTCCTCCTCCTCCTCCTACTACTACTACTACTACTACTACTACTACTACTACTACTAGTACTAGTCGTTGGCTGTCAAGCGCGGTGGGAAAAGTCACAGAGGACGTGGCGGTGCTCGTGTTGTCGGGGTAGACAGGGAGCGGTGAAATTCTTGTGTTAAACTCGTCTCCGTTGTCGAGGCAAATGTGGCAATAGACAAGGGAGGGGCAAGCTAAAACATATCACAAACGTCAAAAATAAGAAAACTAGTAAACATCAAAAATAAGAAAACGAGGTCATATAGATCACGCTCCCGCGTCATCCTTGTCACGTGGCGCAAAAAATATTGAAAAAGGGGAATGCAACACGAGGACTTCCCAGGAGGTGAAATTCTTGTGTTAAACTCGTCTCCGTTGTCGAGGCAAATGTGGCAATGGACACGGGAGGGGCAAGCTAAAACATATCACAAACGTCAAAAATAAGAAAACTAGTAAATGTCAAAAATAAGAAAACGAGGTCATATAGATCACGCTCCCGCGTCATCCTTGTCACGTGGCGCAAAAATATTTAAAAAGGGGAATGCAACACGAGGACTTCCCAGGAGGTCACCCATCCTAGTACTACTCTTGCCCAAGCACGCTTAACTTCGGATTTCTGATGGGATCCGGTGCTTTAGTGCTTGTAAGATCGCATCCGACATGCAACTATCTATTTGTTACTTATGCTTGCCCCTCCTCCTTCTCCTCCTCCTCCTCCTCCTCCTACTACTACTACTACTACTACTACTACTACTACTACTACTACTACTACTACTACTACTACTACTACTACTACTATTACTAGTCGTTGGCTGTCAAGCGCGGTGGGAAAAGTCACACAGGACGTGGCGGTGCTCGTGTTGTCGGGGTAGAGAGGGAGCGGTGAAATTCTTGTGTTAAACTCGTCTCCGTTGTCGAGGCAAATGTGGCAATAGACAAGGCAGGGGCAAGCTAAAACATATCACAAACGTCAAAAATAAGAAAACTAGTAAACGTCAAAAATAAGAAAACGAGGTCATATAGATCACGCTCCCGCGTCATCCTTGTCACGTGGCGCAAAAAATATTGAAAAAGGGGAATGCAACACGAGGACTTCCCAGGAGGTCACCCATCCTAGTACTACTCTCGCCCAAGCACGCTTAACTTCGGAGTTTTGATGTGATCCGGTGCTTTAGTGCTGGTATGATCGCATCCAACATGCCACTATCTATTTGTTCCTTATGCTTGCCCTCCTCCTCCTCCTCCTCCTCCTCCTCCTACTACTACTACTAGTCGTTGGGTGCCAAGCGCGGTGGGAAAAGCCACACAGGTCGTGGCGGTGCTCGTGTTGTCGGGGTAGAGAGGGAGCGGTGAAATTCTTGTGTTAAACTCGTCTCCGTTGTCCAGGCAAATGTGGCAATGGACACGGGAGGGGCAAGCTAAAACATATCACAAACTTCAAAAATAAGAAAACTAGTAAACGTCAAAAATAAGAAAACGAGGTCATATATGTACTACTCTCGCCCAAGCACGCTTAACTTCGGAGTTCTGATGGTATCTGGTGCTTTAGTGCCGGTATGATCGCATCCGACATGCAACTATCTATTTGTCCCTTATGCTCGCCCCTCCTCCTCCTCCTCCTAGTACTACTACTACTACTACTATTACTACCACTACTACTACTATTACTACTACTACTACTACTACTACAACTACTACTACTACTAGTCGTTGGGTGTCAAGCGCGGTGGGAAAAGTCACAGAGGTCGTGGCGGTGCTCGTGTTGTCGGGGTAGAGAGGGAGCGGTGAAATTCTTGTGTTAAACTCGTCTCCGTTGTCGAGGCAAATGTGGCAATGGACACGGGAGGGGCAAGCTAAAACATATCACAAACGTCAAAAATAAGAAAACGAGTAAACGTCAAAAATAAGAAAACGATGTCATATAGATCACGCTCCTGCGTCATCCTTGTCACGTGGCGCAAAAATATTTAAAAAGGGGAATGCAACACGAGGACTTCCGAGGAGGTCACCCATCCTAGTACTATTCTCGCCCAAGCAAGCTTAACTTCTGAGTTCTGATGGGATCCGGTGCTTTAGTGCTGCTTTGATCGCATCCGACATGCAAATATCTATTTGTTCCTTATGCTTGCCCCTCCTCCTCCTCCTCCTCCTCCTCCTCTTCCTCCTCCTCCTCCTCCTCCTCCTCCTCCTACTACTACTAGTACTACTACTACTACTACTACTACTACCACTACTACTACTACTACTACTACTACTACTACTACTACTACTCGTTGGGTGTCAAGCGCGGTGGGAAAAGTCACAGAGGTCGTGGCGGTGCTCGTGTTGTCGGGTAGAGAGGGAGCGGTGAAATACTTGTGTTAAACTCGTCTCGGTTGTCGAGGCAAATGTGCCAATGGACACGGGAGGGGCAAGCTAAAACATATCACAAACGTCAAAAATAAGAAAACTAGTAAACGTCAAAAATAAGAAAACGAGGTCATATAGATCACGCTCCCGCGTCATCCTTGTCACGTGGCGCCAAAATATTTGAAAAGGGGAATGCAACACGAGGACTTCCAAGGAGGCACCCATCCTAGTACTACTCTCGCCCAAGCACACTTAACTTCGGAATTCTGATGGGATCCGGTGCTTTAGTGCTGGTATGATCGCATACAACATGCAACTATCTATTTGTTCCTTATGCTTGCCCCTACTACTACTACTACTACTACTACTACTACTACTACTAGTTGTTGGGTGTCAAGCGCGGTGGGAAAAGTCACAGAGGTCGTGGCGGTGCTCGTGTTGTCAGGGTAGAGAGGGACCGGTGAAATTCTTGTGTTAAAATCGTCTCCGTTGTCGAGCCAAATGTGGCAATGGACACGGGAGGGGCAAGCAAAAAGATATCACAAACGTCAAAAATAAGAAAACTAGTAAACGTCAAAAATAAGAAAACGAGGTCTTATAGATCACGCTCCCGCGTCATCCTTGTCACGTGGCGCAACTACTACTACTACTACTACTACTACTGCTACTACTAGTCGTTGGGTGTCAAGCGCGGTGGGAAAAGTCACAGAGGTCGTGGCGGTGCTCGTGTTGTCGGGGTAGAGAGGGAGCGGTGAAATTGTTGTGTTAAACTCGTCTCCGTTGTCGAGGCAAATGTGGCAATGGACACGAGAGGGGCAAGCTAAAACATATCACAAACGTCAAAAATAAGAAAACTAGTAAACGTGAAAAATAAGAAAACGAGGTCATATAGATCACGCTCCCGCGTCATCCTTATCACGTGGCGCCAAAATATTTAAAAAGGGGAATGCAACACGAGGACTACCGAGGAGGTCAGCCATCCTAGTACTACTCTCGCCCAAGCACGCTTAACTTCGGAGTTCTGATGGGATCCGGTGATTTAGTGCTGGTATGATCGCATCCGACATGCAACTATCTGTTTGTTCCTTATGCTTGCCCCTACTACTACTACTACTACTACTACTACTAGTACTACTACTACTACTACTACTAGTCGTTGGGTGTCAAGCGCGGTAGGAAAAGTCATAGAGGTCGTGGTGGTGCTCGTGTTGTCGGGGTAGAGAGGGAGCGGTTAAATTCTTGTGTTAAACTCGTCTCCGTTGTCGAGGCAAATGTGGCAATAGACAAGGAGGGGCAAGCTAAAACATATCACAAACGTCAAAAATAAGAAAACTAGTAAACGTCAAAAATATGAAAACGAGGTCGTATAGATCACGCACCCGCGTCATCCTTGTCACGTGGCGCAAAAATATTTAAAAAGGGGAATGAAACACAAGGACTTCCCAGGAGGTCACCCATCCTAGTACTACTCTCGCCCAAGCACGCTTAACTTCAAAGTTCTGATGGGATCCGGTGCTTTAGTGCTGGTATGATCGCATCTGACATGCAACTATCTATTTGTTCCTTATGCTTGCCCCTCCTCCTCATCCTCCTCCTGTTCCTCCTCCTACTACTACTACTAGTCGTTGGGTGTCAAGCGCGGTGGGAAAAGTCACAGAGGTCGTGGCGGTGCTCGTGTTGTCGGGGTAGAGAGGGAGCGGTGAAATTCTTGTGTTAAACTCGTCTCCGTTGTCGAGGCAAATGTGGCAATGGACACGGGAGGGGCAAGCTAAAACATATCACGAACGTCGAAAATAAGAAAACTAGTAAACGTCAAAAATAAGAAAACGGGGTCATATAGACCACGCTCCCGCGTCATCCTTGTCACGTGGCGCAAAAATATTTAAAAAGGGGAATCCAACACGAGGACTTCCCAGGAGGTAACCCATCCTAGTACTACTCTCGCCCAACCACGCTTAACTTCAAAGTTCTGTTGGGATCCGGTGCTTTAGTGCTGGTATGATTGCATCCGACATGCAACTATCTATTTGTTCCTTATGCTTGCCCCTCCTCCTCCTCCTCCTCCTCCTCCTCCTACTACTACTACTACTACTACTACTACTACTACTACTACTACTACTAGTACTACTACAACTACTACGACTACTACTACTACTACTACTACTACTACTACTACTACTACTACTACTACTACTACTAGTCGTTGGGTGTCAAGCGCGGTGGGAAAAGTCACACAGGTCGTGGTGGTGCTCGTGCTGTCGGGGTAGAGAGGGAGCGGTGAAATTCTTGTGTTAAACTCGTCTCCGTTGTCGAGGCAAATGTGGCAATGGACACGGGAGGGGCAAGCTAAAACATATCACAAACGTCAAAAATAAGAAAACTAGTAAACGTCAAAAATAAGAAAACGAGGTCATATAGATCACGCTCCCGCGTCATCCTTGTCACGTGGCGCAAAAATATTTAAAAAGGGGAATGCAACACGAGGACTAACCACGAGGTCACCCATCCTAGTACTACTCTCGCCCAAGCACGCTTAACTTCGGAGTTCTGATGGGATCCGGTGCTTTAGTGCTGGTATGATCGCATCCGACATGCAACTAGTTATTTGTTCCTTATGCTTGCCCCTCCTCCTCCTCCTCCTCCTCCTCCTACTACTACTACTACTACTACTACTACTACTACTACTAGTAGTAGTAGTCGTTGGGTGTCAAGCACGGTGGGAAAAGTCACAGAGGTCGTGGTGGTGCTTGTGTTGTCGGGGTAGAGAGGAAGCGGTGAAATTTTTGTGTTAAAGTCGTCTCCGTTGTCGAGGCAAATGTGGCAATGGACACGGGAGGGGAAAGCTAAAACATATCACAAACGTCAAAAATAATAAAAACTAGTAAACGTCAAAAATAAGAAAACGAGGTCATATAGATCACACTCCCGCGTCATCCTTGTCATGTGGCGCAAAAATATTTAAAAAGGGGAATGCAACACGAGGACTTCCCAGGAGGTCAACCATCCTAGTACTACTCTCGCGCAAGCACGCTTAACTTTGGAGTTCAGATGGGATCCGGTGCTTTAGTGCTGGTATGATCACATCCGACATGTAACTATCTATTTGTTCCTTATGCTTGCCCCTCCTCGTCCTCCTCCTCCTCCTCCTCTTCGTCGTCGTCGTCCTCCTCCTCCTCCTCCTACTAGTACTACTACTACTACTACTACTAGTAGTAGTCGTTGGGTGTCAAGCACGGTGGGAAAAGTCACAAAGGTCGTGGCGGTGCTCGTGTTTTCGGGGTAGAGAGGGAGCGGTGAAATTCTTGTGTTAAACTCGTCTCCGTTGTCGAGGCAAATGTGGCAATGGACACAGGAGGGGTAAGCTAAAACATATCACAAACGTCAAAAATAAGAAAACTAGTAAACGTCAAAAATTAGAAAATGAGGTCATATAGATCACGCTCCCGCGTCATCCTTGTCACGTAGCGCAAAAATATTTCAAAAGGGGAATGCAACACGAGGACTTCCCAGGAGGTCACCCATCCTAGTAGTACTCTCGCCCAAGCACGCTTAACTTCGGAGTTCTGATGGGATCCGGTGCTTTAGTGCTGGTATGATCGCATCCGACATGCAACTATCTATTTGTTCCTTATGCTTACCCCTCCTCCTCCTCCTCCTCCTCCTCCTCCTCCTACTACTACTACTACTACTACTACTACTACTACTACTACTACTACTACTACTACTACTACTACTACTACTACTACTACTACTACTACTACTACTAGTCGTTGGGTGTCAAGCGCGGTGGGAAAAGTCACAGAGGTCGTGGTGGTGCTCGTGTTGTCGGGGTAGAGAGGGAGCGGTGAAATTATTGTGTTAAACTCGTCTCCGTTGTCGAGGCAAATCTGGCAATGGACACGGGAGGGGCAAGATAAAACATATCACAAACGTCAAAAATAAGAAAACTAGTAAACGTCAAAAATATGAAAACGAGGTCATATAGATCACGCTCCCGCATCATCCTTGTCACGTGGCGCAAAAATATTTAAAAAGGGGAATGCAACACGAGGACTAACCACGAGGTCACCCATCCTAGTACTACTCTCGCCAAAGCACGCTTAACTTCGGAGTTCTGATGGGATCCGGTGCTTTAGTGCTGGTATGATCGCATCCGACATGCAACTATCTATTTGTTCCTTATGCTTGCCTCTCCTCGTCCTCCTCCTCCTCGTCCTCGTCCTCCTCCTCCTCCTCCTACTACTACTACTAGTCGTTGGGTGTCAAGCTCGGTGGGAAAAGTCACAGAGGTCGTGGCGGTGCTCGTGTTGTCGGGGTAGAGAGGGAGCGGTGAAATTCTTGTGTTAAACTCGTCTCCGTTGTCGAGGCAAATGTGGCAATGGACACGGGAGAGGCAAGCTAAAACATATCACAAACGTCAAAAATAAGAAAACTAGTAAACGTCAAAAATAAGAAAACGAGGTCATATAGATCACGCTCCCGCATCATCCTTGTGACGTGGCGCAAAAATATTTAAAAAGGGGAATGCAACACGAGGACTTCCCAGGGCCAAGCACGCTTAACTTCGGAGTTCTGATGGGATCCGGTGCTTTAGTGCTGGTATGATCGCATCCGACATGCAACTATCTATTTGTTCCTTATGCTTGCCCCTGCTCCTCCTCCTCCTCCTCCTCCTCCTCCTACTACTACTACTACTACTACTACTACTACTACTACTACTACTACTAGTATTAGTTGGGTGTCAAGCACGGTGGGAAAAGTCACAGAGGTCATGGTGGTGCTTGTGTTGTCGGGGTAGAGAGGGAGCGGTGAAATTCTTGTGTTAAACTCGTCTCCGTTGTCGAGGCAAATGTGGCAATGGACACGGGGGGGGGGGGGGCAAGCTAAAACATATCAGAAACGTCAAAAATAAGAAAAACTAGTAAACGTCAAAAATAAGAAAACGAGGTCATATAGATCACACTCCCGCGTCATCCTTGTCATGTTGCACAAAAATATTTAAAAAGGGGAATGCAACACGAGGACTTCCCACGAGGTCAACCATCCTAGTACTACTCTCGCGCAAGCACGCTTAACTTTGGAGTTCTGATGGGATCCGTGCTTTAGTGCTGGTATGATCACATCCGACATGTAACTATCTATTTGTTCCTTATGCTTGCCCCTCCTCGTCCTCCTCCTCCTCCTCCTCTTCGTCGTCGTCGTCGTCCTCCTCCTCCTCCTACTAGTACTACTACTACTACTACTACTACTACGACTACTACTACTACTACTACTACTACTACTACTACTACTACTAGTCGTTGGGTGTCAAGCGCGGTGGGAAAAGTCACAGAGGTCGTGGTGTTGCTCGTGTTTTCGGGGTAGAGAGGGAGCGGTGAAATTCTTGTGTTAAACTCGCCTCCGTTGTCGAGGCAAATGTGGCAATGGACACGGGAGGGGCAAGCTAAAACATATCACAAACGTCAAAAATAAGAAAACTAGTAAATGTCAAAAATAAGAAAATGAGGTCATATAGATCACGCTCCCGCGTCATCCTTGTCACGTAGCGCAAAAATATTTCAAAAGGGGAATGCAACACGAGGACTTCCAAGGAGGTCACCCATCCTAGTACTACTCTCGCCCAAGCACCCTTAACTTCGGAGTTCTGATGGGATCCGGTGCTTTAGTGCTGGTATGATCGCATCCGACATGCAACTATCTATTTGTTCCTTATGCTTGCCCCTCCTCGTCCTCCTCCTCCTCCTCCTCCTCCTCCTACTACTACTACTACTAGTCGTTGGGTGTCAAGCTCGGTGGGAAAAGTCACAGAGGTCGTGGCGTTGCTCGTGTTTTCGGGGTAGAGAGGGAGCGGTGAAATTCTTGTGTTAAACTCGTCTCCGTTGTCGAGGCAAATGTGGCAATGGACACGGGAGGGGCAAGATAATACATATCACAAACGTCAAAAATAAGAAAACTAGTAAAAGTCAAAAATAAGAAAACGAGGTCATATAGATCACGCTCCCGCATCATCCTTGTCACGTGGCGCAAAAATATTTAAAAAGGGGAATGCAACACGAGGACTTCCCACGAGGTCACCCATCATAGTACTACTCTCGCCAAAGCACGCTTAACTTCAAAGTTCTGATGGGATCCGGTGCTTTAGTGCTGGTATCATTGCATCCGACATGCAACTATCTATTTGTCCCTTATGCTTGCCCCTCCTCGTCCTCCTCGTCCTCCTCCTGCTCCTACTACTACTACTACTACTACTACTACTACTAGTCGTTGGGTGTCAAGCGCGGTGGGAAAAGTCACAGAGGTCGTGGCGGTGCTCGTGTTGTCGGGGTAGAGAGGGAGCGGTGAAATTCTTGTGTTAAACTCGTCTCCGTTGTCGAGGCAAATGTGGCAATGGACAGGGGAGAGGCAAGCTAAAACATATCACAAACGTCAAAAATAAGAAAACTAGTAAACGTCAAAAATAAGAAAACGAGGTCATATAGATCACGCTCCCGCATCATCCTTGTCACGTGGCGCAAAAATATTTAAAAAGGGGAACGCAACACGAGGACTTCCCAGGCCCAAGCACGCTTAACTTCGTGGTTCTGATGGGATCCGGTGCTTTAGTGCTGGTATGATCGCATCCGACATGCAAATATCTATTTGTTCCTTATGCTTGCCCCTCCTCCTCCTCCTCCTCCTCCTCCTCCTACTACTACTACTACTACTACTACTACTACTACTACTAGTCGTTGGGTGTCAAGCACGGTGGGAAAAGTCACAGAGGTCGTGGTGGTGCTTGTGTTGTCGGGGTAGAGAGGGAGCGGTTAAATTCTTGTGTTAAACTCGTCTCCGTTGTCGAGGCAAATGTGGCAATGGACACAGGAGGGGCAAGCTAAAACATATCACAAACGTCAGAAATAAGAAAAACTAGTAAACGACAAAAATGAGAAAACGAGGTCATATAGATCACACTCCCGTGTCATCCTTGTCATATGGCGCAAAAATATTTAAAAAGGGGAATGCAACACGAGGACTTACCAGGAGGTCACCCATCCTAGTACTACTCTCGCCCAAGCACACTTAGCTTTGGAGTTCTGATGGGATCCGGTGCTTTAGTGCTGGTATGATCACATCCGACATGTAACTAACTATTTTTTCCTTATGCTTGCCCCTCCTCGTCCTCCTCCTCCTCGTCGTCCTCGTCGTCGTCGTCGTCCTCCTCCTCCTCCTCCTCCTCCTCCTCCTCCTCCTCCTACTACTACTACTACTACTACTACTACTACGACTACTACTACTACTACTACTACTACTACTACTACTACTACTACTACTACTACTCGTTGGGTGTCAAGCGCGGTGGGAAAAGTCACAGAGGTCGTGGCGGTGCTCGTGTTGTCGGGGTAGACAGGGAGCGGTGAAATTCTTGTGTTAAACTCGTCTCCGTTGTCGAGGCAAATGTGTCAATTGACACGGGAGCGGCAAGCTAAATCATATCACAAACGTCAAAAATAAGAAAACTAGTAAAAGTCAAAAATAAGAAAACGAGGTCATATAGATCACGCTCCCGCGTCATCCTTGTCACGTGGCGCAAAAATATTTAAAAAGGGGAATGCAACACGAGGACTTCCCAGGAGGTCACTCATCCTAGTACTACTCTCGCCCAAGCACGCTTAACTTCGGAGTTCTGATGGGATCCGGTGCTTTAGTGCTGGTATGATCGGATCCGACATGCAACTATCTATTTGTTCCTTATGCTTGACCCTCCTCCTCCTCCTCCTCCTCCTCCTCCTCCTACTACTACTACTACTACTACTACTACTACTACTACTACTACTACTACTACTACTACTACTACTACTACTACTAGTCGTTGGGTGTCAAGCGCGGTGGGAAAAGTCACAGAGGTCATGGCGGTGCTCGTGTTGTCGGGGTAGAGAGGGAGCGGTGAAATTCTTGTGTTAAACTCGTCTCCGTTGTCGAGGCAAATGTGGCAATGGACACGGGAGAGGCAAGCTAAATCATATCACAAACGTCAAAAATAAGAAAACTAGTAAACGTCAAAAATAAGAAAACGACGTCATATAGATCACGCTCCCGCGTCATCCTTGTCACGTGGCGCAAAAATATTTAAAAAGGGGAATGCAACACGAGGACTTCTTAACTTCGGAGTTCTGATGGGATCCTGTGCTTTCGTGCTGGTATGATCGCATCCGACATGCAACTATCTATTTGTTCCTTATGCTTGCCCCTCCTCCTCCTCCTCCTCCTCCTCCTACTACTACTACTACTACTACTACTACTACTACTACTACTACTACTACTACTACTACTACTACTACTAGTCGTTGGGTGTCAAGCACGGTGGGAAAAGTCACAGAGGTCGTGGTGGTGCTTGTGTTGTCGGTGTAGAGAGGGAGCGGTGAAATTATTGTGTTAAACTCGTCTCCGTTGTCGAGGCAAATGTGGCAATGGAGACGGGAGGGGCAAGCTAAAACATATCACAAACGTCAAAAATAAGAAAAACTAGTAAACGTCAAAAATGAGAAAACGAGGTCATATAGATCACACTCCCGCGTCATCCTTGTCATGTGGCGCAAAAATATTTAAAAAGGGGAATGCAACACGAGAACTTCCCAGGAGGTCACCCATCCTAGTACTACTGTCGCCCAAGCACACTTAAATTTGGAGTTCTGATGGGATCCGGTGCTTTAGTGCTGGTATGATCACATCCGACATGTAACTATCTATTTTTTCCTTATGCTTGCCCCTCCTCGTCCTCCTCCTCCTCCTCGTCCTCCTCGTCGTCGTCGTCCTCCTCCTCCTCCTCCTCCTCCTCCTCCTCCTCCTCCTACTACTACTACTACTACTACTACTACGACTACTACTACTACTACTACTACTACTCGTTGGGTGTCAAGCGCGGTGGAAAAAGTCACAGAGGTCGTGGCGGTGCTCGTGTTGTCGGGGTAGAGAGGGAGCGGTGAAATTCTTGTGTTAAACTTGTCTCCGTTGTCGAGGCAAATGTGGCAATGGACACGGGAGCGGCAAGCTAAATCATATCACAAACGTTAAAAATAAGAAAACTAGTAAACGTCAAAAATAAGAAAACGAGGTCATATAGATCACGCTCCCGCGTCATCCTTGTCACATGGCGCAAAAATATTTAAAAAGGGGAATGCAACACGAGGACTTCCCAGGAAGTCACTCATCCTAGTACTACTCTCGCCCAAGCACGCTTAACTTCGGAGTTCTGATGGGATCCGGTGCTTTAGTGCTGGTATGATCGGATCCGACATGCAACTATCTATTTGTTACTTATGCTTGCCCCTCCTCCTCCTCCTCCTCCTCCTCCTCCTCCTCCTACTACTACTAGTACTACTACTACTACTACTACTACTAGTCCTACTACTACTACTACTACTACTACTACTACTACTACTAGTCGTTGGGTGTCAAGCGCGGTGGGAAAAGTCACAGAGGTCGTGGCGGTGCTCGTGTTGTCGGGGTAGAGAGGGAGTGGTGAAATTCTTGTGTTAAACTCGTCTCCGTTGTCGAGGCAAATGTGGCAATGGACACGGGAGGGGCAAGCTAAATCATATCACAAACGTCAAAAATAAGAAAACTAGTAAACGTCAAAAATAAGAAAACGAGGTCATATAGATCACGCTCCCGCGTCATCCTTGTCACGTGGCGCAAAAATATTTAAAAAGGGGAATGCAACACGAGGACTTCTTAACTTCGGAGTTCTGATGGGATCCGGTGCTTTAGTCTTGGTATGATCGCATCCGACATGCAACTATCTATTTGTTCCTTATGCTTGCCCCTCCTCCTCCTCCTCCTTCTCCTCCTCCTCCTACTACTACTACTACTACTACTACTACTAGTCGTTGGGTGTCAAGCGCGGTGGGAAAAGTCACAGAGGTCGTGGTGGTGCTCGTGTTGTCGGGGTAGAGAGGGAGCGGTGAAATTCTTGTGTTAAACTCGTCTCCGTTGTCGAGGCAAATGTGGCAATGGACACGGGAGGTGCAAGCTAAAACATATCACAAACGTCAAAAATAAGAAAACTAGTAAACGTCAAAAATAAGAAAACGAGGTCATATAGATCACGCTCCCGCGTCATCCTTGTCACGTGGCGCAAAAATATTTAAAAAGGGGAATGCAACAAGAGGACTTCCAATCAAAAGATAGATCGTCTCCCTCTCCTCCTCTCAACCCAAGCTATTTGAGCAAGTTTTGAGCATTCCCCGTGATCTTGTTACTCTTGGAGGTTGGAGACTCCTAGGCGGTAGGAGTTCTTCGGAGAGGAATCAATCCGTGTGATTTCCCCCCGGAAAAGTTTGTGAGGGTTTGGAAGCCACCTCAAAGGCTTACCACTAGTGGTTGAGAAACACTTTCGTGGTGTTATCTCAAAGAGAGAATAGGGTGAGAATTCGTGGCATTGGTGTGCCTTCATGGTAACATCCACCTCTCTAACGGTGACTAGCTTCCCTCCAAGGAAGTGCACATCGGGATACATCTTCGTCTTAGTGACCTTGGTTATCCTTAACCCTAACTCCTTACTTGTGGTTTATTTGTGTTACTTGAGCATACATACATTTCATATTGGTTGTGCTCATTATATTGTGTTGTCCATTTCTTGTACAAGATTAATCATTCAAGCATACCCTCTATATCCACACGTTCACACTTGCAGCTTTTGATATATCGTGTGATATAGTGTGATCTAGTATCTTGTGTCGTTCACCTACTTGTCGTGTGATATAGCTCAAGTAAGTTTGTGTAACTTACTTGTGCTTGATTAGTAACTGTATTGTGTCCATCTTGGTAGATTGCGTTGTTGATACACGTTGCAGTGCCTAGTGCATTTAGGATTTGTGCTTGACAAGTACCCTCTTAGTTTATTTCCACATTAGGTTCAAGCCAAATCCGAAGAAGTTTTTAAATAGCCTATTCACCCCCCCTCTAGGCGTCATCGAAGTCTTTTCAATTGGTATCAGAGCTAGGTCTCTCTTTAAGTAGGTTTCATGACCTAGAGAGTATCGATGTCGACTATTGGATTAGTGCACAATGGCACCTTTGACTTTGATGGCACAAATTATACCCTATGGAGAATCCGTATGCTTCATCACTTTCGGGCCATGGGCCCAAATACTTTACGAATTGTTCTTGTAGGGATTGTCGACAAAAAGGATGATGCATCTTCATCTACTAATGAAATGTATCTTGATTGTGAGGCTTTTCTTGCCATTCATCGAATCATAAATCCTGAAGTGTTTAAGTCTATATCGACTTGCAAGTCAGCTCATGAAGTTTGGACTAAACTTGAAGATATATATGGTGGCTCCAATCTTGATGAAGACAGTATTATGATGAAGGAGTTGGTGCATGAGCTCTTCACTCTTTTCGATCTTAAAGAGTTCACCACTACTTCCATATCCGATTGCTTGCACACCTCAGCATCTTCAATCTCACAAGGTAATGACATGGTGAGTGAAGAAATACATGTTAATGAAAATGTCATAGCCTCTATGGACACGAGCGTATCCAGCCCCACACATAGTGTAAATTATTGGGCTGATAGGTCATGCATTTCACCTAAAGATCCCTCGACAAATGTCTGTGGTGATATGCCTGCTTCCTCGTGTCCTCTTGATCAAAATATCTTGTTTCTCCCTAGTTGCTCTATGACTAATCATTTAGGGGAAATCAAGAAATATGAAGTACTTTTGACTAATGAAGAATCTGATTCACCAAAAGAATCATCATCAACTCCTCCAGTTCACATGTGTCTCATGGCAAGAGGTAATAATGAGGTATCATCTTCCCCGTGCAATAACGATGATATTTGCGATGAGGATGATGATGATGACTTGACTGAAAATATCTATGTGATCAGTAAAATTCTTCATAAAGCTAAAAATAACGCTCTTCAAAGATTCCAAGATGTTCTTGCTTACTTTGAAAATTGTAATGATTCACTTAATCATGAACAAGCTAAAAGTGAACAACTTGAACATGAACTTGAGAAGAGTCATCAAGCATGTAGAGACTTAAGATCTTCAAAAGGAGAGATTGAAGTTGCTCATGATAAACTTAAAAATGATTTTGAGGCCCTTCTCCTTGAATGCAATAATGTCAAGGGAGAGCTCATCAAAACCTCTAAGATCTATGAGGAGCTTCAATCTACTCATGAGAAGTCTCTATTTGCTACTTACTCCTCTCATATTGTTGATGATACTTGTACATCTAACTCTACCTCATTTGAAGTATCAACATTGAAGGAGAATATTGAGCTACGTGCTCAACTTGATTTACTAACTAGCAATTATGGGAAGTTGGAAGAAAACCATGTAATGCTCACAAGCTCTCATGTCGATCTTCTAACATCCTATAATATGCAAAAGTTAGCTCATGAGGCTACCATCACCAAGGTAACATCAAGTGAGCCCCATGTAGACAATGGCACTACTTCTGGTCAAAGTACTATATTTCCATGTGCTAGTCCTCGTAATTAGTCTACTCATAATGTTGCTACCTTGTGTGATGAATTACTTTCCTTGCCTTGTTGATCTAACATTGAAGCTTACACTTCCTCTAGTACTTGCATTGATACTAACCGTGCAGAGGAAATCGAAGAGCTCAAGGCCCAAGTCACTTCTTTGAAGAAAGACTTGGAACAGTGTCATGAAGGGATGTCCACACTCAACAACGTCCTATGTGAGCAAACATCTCCGAATGACAAAAATGATGTTGGAGTGAACTCAAACAAGAACAAGAGGGGCCTAGAACAAGTCAAGAATTCGGCCAAAATCATTTGCTTCAAGTGCAAAGTTAAAGGGCACCATGTTAGATCTTGCCCTCTGAAGACGAAGTCTCAAAGTCACAAGCAACAACGGAAGCGGCCACAAACTCAATCACATATTCAACTACAAGTTGAAGGAAGGCCTCTTCCCAATAAGACCCAAGCCAACACTCCCCGAGGTGAGAAATCAACTGGGAAGAAAGCAAATGGGAGATGTTGCTACTTATGTTGTGAGAAGGGTCACGTTGCTTCGTCTTGCACAAGAGGTAACTTATCCAACCCAATCACTATTGATGATATCTATTCCCTTGGGAAGGATAAGGTTGGCAATGTGTTTGCCAAGTTTGTTGGTACTCAAAATGGTGTCAAGAAAAGAACCATTTTGGTTGCCAAGCCTATTGTGATTAACCTCTTAGGACCCAACGTAGTTGGGGACCAACAAGTTCAAACTTGATCAATAGGTGACTATGGAGGACATTAGAGACTTGGATACATAATGAAGAATTAAGGGTATTCATCATTCATATTATCTCAAGCCAAGTCATTTGAATTATCGAGTTTCTGTCTTATATCCAATGTGCCTCCTTACGGTAACTTATACTTAAACTGTTTACATTGTTAGGTGCTTGCCCCTTTGCATGTTGTGGTTTTGTAGCTTGCATGTGTTTGTATATGTTGTGCTTCCAACTTGCTTCTCTTGAGTAATTGAGTTTGTGTATGTTGGTTTGCATATCATGTACATGTGAGTCTTGTATTGAGCCTTTTTGCGTCTTGTTTGTATTTTTGTTGGCTCTTGTGAGAGATTAATGGATTATCCCATTGTGAGGGAGTGATGTGCTTTGCACACCTCACAATCCTATAAATGTGTATACATGGGGAATACCACTTAGTTTTGATATTTCAAGATTATCTAGTTTCTATGTGGTATGTCTTACTCATGAGAAATTCAAATTCTATATGGTCCATTAAGTATCTCTTGTTGGTTTTAATTTGCCACTTGTTAATATTGATGGTTTATCACATTATGGGGGAGTAATATGCTATGTGCATATTACAAAACTAGAAAATGTGTACATTTGAGGTGTTGCCACTTAGTGTTGATATTGTAAATTATCTTGTTCCTAGGTGGCATGTTAGTTCTAGAAGTGTCATTTGCTTGCGTTTTATGGGTAAAGATGATCTTGGATATATTTGCGATTTACCAATGAGTATCACTTCCAAAATACTTCTTGTCCTTGACAATTGGTATTCCCATCATGTGATAGGAATTGCTAATCGTCTTTACATTGGATTTTGTGTTTCGTTTGTCTTCCTTGCCTCTTATGGATCTATTTTAACATGTCTAGTGTTTTTATAGATATAGAGAAAGTGATGATCCCATCGTGTGCATTTTGTATTTAAATGCAAATTCTATATAATGCACGTCCCTTGGGGGAGCTATCCTATTTTCTTTAGAACACTCTCTTTATTCACCCATCATAAAATCTTTTGATCCCCATCAAGTGTGTGTTGATGGGAGGCAAGTCTTGCTCTTTATGATGCTTTGTGCCATCATGAAAATTTGTCGAGGGCTTGGTTTGTTGGAACCTAGCTCTCTTTTGGAAATTAGATACCTCGTGTTTGTTTTCCTTCAATTGGTTTCTTGTTTCCTTTTATTTGGCATGTGTCAATGGATATCTAATTCCTTGAGGTATCTTTTAATTTATATCCTTCAAGTGATAGTTCCTTTTTTTAGGATCTTATTATCACTTTATACCTTGTCTTCTGGTGACTTATCAACTTTGTGTTGAGTTGATTCTTGAGAGTCTTGAGCATGCATATCTACTATATACAACTTCTTTTGCTTGCTTTCCTTCTTTGACCCAATATATAGGAGAAACTCCACCTTGTCATAAATTGGCTAAAGTGTGCATGAAATTCAAATTCATATCTATATGCAGATATGTATGTGGAGTTTGTCCTATGTATTGCTGGTTTTCTAACTCCTTGGTCCCAATGAGTTTGGGCACCATTTTGTTTGTTTTGCTGTTCCAGGAACAACGGGAGATGCATTGGATGCTCGGCTCACCTATAAGGAAGGTGTTGAGACCATGTGATTATTGGAGCCAAGTTAGGATGATCAAAGAACAACTATCTACTACATCAATCCAATGTTGTCTCGGTAACAAGTATCCACTTCATGCATTCTTTTCTTGCAAAGGCCCCAACATGTCTTTTCTTTTCCAGGTTGCATCATGGCATGAATCTCTTGATTCATTCTTGTAGTACTTGTTTGCTTTCTCAAAGCATCCGAACGATGATGTCTTACTACTAGTTGGGATGTCTTTGATGTTCGTATGTTGGAAGTTCATATTGTACAATAAGAAAATATTAGGCCATGTGCTATGCTTCCAAGCAAAATATCTCATTGATATATTTATGACTTCCTTTTGGATATCTAGTTTGTTCCGCCTTGTAACCATTTCGTGTGTACATCCTTCTTTGTGGATATATATCATCATGATTGTCTTCCACTTAGAATCTTTTACACATGAGAGAAGTTACATCTCTAATTGACATCCTCTTTTCTTTCACGTCCATCGTTGCATTTCCTTTTTCAGTTTTTGGTGGCTTCGTGAAAGGATTTGTTTTGAGTGCGTATCTTATTTTCCTACATACTGATGCACTCTTTGGCCGTGAAGATTATTTTTCCTCATGCTTGTCTTGATGAGGGTTTTGCCATTTCAATTAGTATCCCTCCTCTTGACAAGGTTCTTACTTCCTATCTTCACAATGGGTTGTCACAAGCGTTGGTTCTTATTTTGTTTATTAGTAAGCTTGTGAACCCATTTTCTAGTATGTGTGTGTGGGAATGATATGTCTTGCACTATGTATCTCATTTCATCAAGACTATGTTGATGAGTAATGCTCATCCTTATCTTAGTCTTCTCAAGTGCTTTGCCATGACTCACACACATTACTTTGGTTGAGCCTATTCTCAAGTTGCTTCTTTTACATGTTGCTCAACCATTTGTTTTGAGAAATTGATATGCTTATTGTCTCATCTATCTTCTTGCACTTGTTGTGTGTTTTTATAAATTCTGGGGGAGCAACGATCCTATTTTGTGCACCTGTATCAAATACAAAAATCTCATATTAGTGCACAAATCATGGGGAGCTTCTCTAGTTTTTGATAAAACACTCTGTTGCCTTTATCATAATATATTTTATTCATGTGGTTTGAAGGACCATACAATTGTTTGTTCCATCTGGAATCTCTTGATTGCTTGCCTCTATTTTTGTATGTCTTTGTGGCATACGATCCTTTTATTTGCAATCTTTCGGTCCTCAATATAGTTTGTTTTCCTCCAACTACTTATCATTGTATTTGTGTATTTCTCTGCACTCATGTGTTGAGAAGTACACACTATTTGGAGGACCACCTACTATATTGGCTTTCTAAACTTTTCATCCATTTTGGTAATCGATGCCAATGGGGGAGAAGTTTAGAGAGTTTACTTTGGATATGTTTAGAGGGTTTTGCTTTTATTGCGTAAGCATTTACATCTTGCATGCATGCATTATTACCTTGTATGTGTGCGCTTGGTTATGCTTATTTCCTTATATAAACTCTCTTGAAGTGGTTGTCTTCAATTACCAAAATGGGGGAGATTGTTAGAGCATATATCTCCATATGTGGTTTTGGTAATTGATGACAATTCCTATGGGCTAATGGTTGCTTTAAGTTATATTTATAGGATTTGTCCATAGGCACTTCTTGAAGTCCATCTGTTGGGTTCAAGGAGTTTATATGATGACCAAGATGGTATTCAAGGTATTATCCAAAGAATGGTCATAGAGACACTAGGTTGATCAAGATCTCAGACAAAGAGTAAATCAAGATGATCAACACACAAAGCGTATAAGATGTACCGAGAGGGATCAACTGACACCATGGTATGGTACGCATTGTCCATTACGTGTTTGTGTACTAACCCATGGTCTTTGTGAGAGTCCTATGTGGGGGTTAGGTGTGCTTCCATGGGCTTGCGTCAAAAGGAAGATCTCATACAACCCATGAAGGATGACTTCAAGTGGTGATCGTCATCAAGATTGTGGTGTGCAAGTTCAAGTGGATCAGCACGAATATATCATTGAAACTATTGTTAATGATCATGTGTTGATAAGAACAAGCTCATGTGCTAACAAGGACAAGATCAAGATAAGCATTCCTGAGCACTACATGCTTGATTCTTGTGGATGTTGACATGGTGGACAAATGAAGATGAATACATAAGCTAGGCTTTCCACATTGTGTATGGGAGAGCTGCTTGAAGACTTCATCATGTCTTGCTTTCAACTTGAGCCAAGAAGGAACAACAACATCAAGCTCAAGTGAAAGGGCTAACTCAAAGGTATCAGTTCCTTTGACGTTAGTGGTGCGGAGTGATGATCAGCGAATAAAACTATACACTCAAGTATGGATCATCGGTACCCTTTTTATGATTCTTGAGTCCTTAGGGATCCTCCACTATTAAGAGGGGATCACAGGTTTTGCGATGAACTTGCTCAAACTACATCTCCACTGTTCTGCTCAGACCACATCTCCACTGCTCTGCTGTTATCTGAAAATAGAACCAGTGCCTCGGACATCCGGCTTCCTCCGGAGGTCCGAGGGCCGGACGACCGACTGCTTTGGAAATCCGGAATCCTATACCAGAGAAATCAGAGCCATATAACTCGGACTTCCGGCTCCCTCCGGACGTCCGACAAGCTTCGGAAATCCAGAACTATGCACCACAGAAACTTGAGCCATATAACTCGGACTTCCGGCTCCCTCCAGACGTCCGAGGGCCGGACGTCCGGCCAGCTTCGGAAATCCGGAGCTTTGCACCAGAAGAACTTGAGCCATATAACTCGGACTTCCGGCTCCCTCCGGACGTCCGAGGGCCGGACGTCCGCCCCCTTTCGGAAATCCGGAATATTGCACCAGAGAAGTTTGAGTCGAATAACTCGGACTTCCGGCCTTCTCCGGACGTCCGGTCCCTGTTCATCTCCACAGTGGTTCCAAATATATTTACAGCCCTCGGACGTCCGACCCCTGTCGAACGTCCGACCCCTTGTGGACGCCCGGACATCCGTGAACTTCCGGATGTCCGGCCCTTGTGTAACTTAAAGTGTCCCCAACGGCTGTTTTTCTCTCCCCACTGTAAATACCCCCCTCCCACTTCGTGAGAGTGTGCCCCAACACAGCCTTATCGTCATAAGAACTCATTTCTACCTCACACACATTTGCTCACACCAAATCGTAGATCCCAAGAGCATTTGTGAGCCCCTATGAGAGTTGTTCCAATCAAAAGATAGATCGTCTCCCTCTCCTCCTCTCAACCCAAGCTATTTGAGATTTGAGCAAGCTTTGAGCATTCCCCGTGATCTTGTTACTCTTGGAGGTTGGAGACTCCTAGGCGGTAGGAGTTCTTTGGAGAGGAATAAATCCGTGTGATTTCCCCCCGGAAAAGTTTGTGAGGGTTTGGAAGCCACCTCAAAGGCTTACCACTAGTGGTTGAGAAACGCCTTCGTTGTGTTATCTCAAAGGGAGAATAGGGTGAGCCTTCGTGGCGTTGGTGTGCCTTCGTGGTAACATCCACCTCTCTAACGGTGACTAGCTTCCCTCCAAGGAAGTGAACATCGGGATACATCTTCGTCTTAGTGACCTTGGTTATCCTTAACCCTAACTCCTTACTTGTGGTTTATTTGTGTTACTTGAGCATACATACATTGCATATTGGTTGTGCTCATTATATTGTGTTGGCCATTTCTTATACAAGATTAATAATTCAAGCATACCCTCTATATCCACACGTTCACACTTGCAGCTTTTGATATATCGTGTGATATAGTGTGATCTAGTATCTTGTGTCGTTCACCTACTTGTCGTGTGATATAGCTCAAGTAAGTTTGTGTAACTTACTTGTGCTTGATTAGTAACTGTATTGTGTCCATCTTGGTAGATCGTGTTGTTGATACACGTTGCAGTGCCTAGTGCATTTAGGATTTGTGCTTGACAAGTACCCTCTTAGTTTATTTCCGCATTAGGTTCAAGCCAAATCCGAAGAAGTTTTTAAATAGCCTATTCACCCCCTCTAGGCGTCATCGAGGTCTTTTCTACTACTACTACTACTACTACTACTACTACTACTACTACTACTACTACTACTACTACTCCTACTACTACTCCTACTACTGCTACTACTGCTACTGCTACTGCTACTGCTACTGCTACTGCTATTGCTACTGCTACTGCTACTGCTCCTGCCACTGCTGCTGCTACTGCTGCTACTACTTGTTCTTCTTCTTCTTCTTCTTCTACTACTACTACTACTACTACTACTACTACTATTACTACTACTACTACTACTACTACTACTACTACTACTACTACTACATCCCCGCTGAGCGCGCGGCAACCGAAATTTGAAGATCCCAGAAAATCCGCCGCTGTCAGTTTGACCGGTCACATCGAAAGATTCTGCGGAAGCACTCGGTCCTTGACGGTTCGTTTCACTGGTATATTCACTCGGATCACTGGTCTAAAGGATAGGGTTATATTCACTCGGATCACTGGTCTAAGGATCACTGGTATACAATCCATTCGGGGACTAATGATGGGGTTATAGTCCCAGGGTAGGGTCATAGGCCTGCCCTATAGGTCCTACCCAAGGACTACCCTTCATAGAGGGCAAGGCACTTAGACAGTTCCGACTAAACTAAGGACCCCCCATCATCCAGTCGGTGACGAGCATTCGGAGCATATTTATCGTACCGACTGAATTCCACTCTGTACATCGTAACCTCCCAGGAGGGCAACGGTCATACGTTTTCATACACCATTATTATCATTTAAGGCATACATTACCTGTAACGTAGTCATTTATTCGCCACTACTCCAACCCTGTCCACCGGGCCGTTGTGAAGGGCAGCGCACTCTATATAAGCCGCCCTTCCCGGCTAGTGCAGGGGTTGGCATTTACTGTAATCCGATATTCCACTCGACACTAAGCTCCCAAGATCACTAAGACGTAGGGCTTTTACCTCCACCGCAGAGGGGCCTGAACTCATACAACCTCGCCGTAGCTAAGGCTCTGCCCATCCTTTCGTACCCTACACATCTACTGTCAGACTTATACCCACGACAGTTGGCGCCCACCTTGGGGCAGGCGTCTAAGCGACTTCCGGCGAGTTTGCAGCTTCATCTTTTCATCATGTCGTCCGGCGGAGATTTATGCATGGGTCGGGAGATCCTCTTCGGCGCACTCTCCTTCATCGTCGACGATTCGGCATGGCTTCGGGTTGCGTCTCTCGACGTCAAGGCGCTCCCCAGTCGCGGGGCTACGCACTTCCGTGCCGGTGCCCGCGGCGTCCTTCTTCTCCAGCAGTCGGCCCCGGTGTCGACTTTCGCCCCCGTCACGCGCCGCAACAAGCGGTCCCGCTGTCCACGGCTACAGCGTTGGGTGGGACACACCCAGGCATGCCAGAATGCGTCCTCTCAAGTGGCGGTCCTCGAGTCGGTTGTGGTCGTGCCGCCGTCCCAGTGCTTGGACTCAGTTCTGACTGAGTTACCTTCCGAGTACTTGGGTCGCGGGCCTGCAGCCGAAGTTCTCATGGCAAATTCCCATGAGAGTCCCCACCGGACTGGCCGGAACGAGCACGAGGTCGGCGAATCGTCCGGCGCTCGCCGTCAACACCACTGTTCTGCCAGTCGACGCACTCGTCAGAGCAACGTCGAGGTGTTCCGTACACCCGTCCTCAACCTGGCTGCCACTGCCAAGATAGCTGATTCCCTCCAACCGACTGATTCGGAGGTTGGTAGAGGGATCGAGCAGATCCGTGCCCTATTGCACACAGCGTAGCAGCAGATTTCGGCGGTCTCCCAGTCGCACAACAGGATCCACAATAGTTCTGTTCACGCGAACGCGCATCGGTCGGTTTACAGCCCCACTCTCATCAGCGACGGAGAGGGGGCAGCCGTTCCACGAATCCCGAAGATCGTCGCCGTTCACGCACCCCTCCGCGGGGTGGGCCTTACGGGCCCTGACATCATGATGATCGGCGTTCAGTCGGTGACATGTATGATCCAAGGCCCGATGCAAGAGGGTACATCGCCCAGAGGAAGGTCGACAGGAGTCGAGCCCACCGTGATGGTCACGATAGAGAACGTCCGAGTGGAAGCAGGACCATCGTCTCTGGCCCCGAGTGCTTCAGTCGGGCCATCCGTTCAGCTGACATCCCTCCAACTTCCGATTGGCGACGGGGATCAGCAAGTTCACAGGAGAATCCAAGCTAGAAATGTGGCTGGACGACTACCGAGTGGCGGTCCAGATCGGTGGCGGAGATGACCAGGTCGCCATGAAACATCTCCCCCTGATGCTCGATGGCTCGGCACGAGCGTGGCTGAATCAGTTGGCTCCATCAAGCATCTACAGCTGGGCAGATCTGTCCGGAGTGTTCATCAGGACCTTCGAGGGCACGTGCAAACACCCTGCTGGTCTCGTGGAGCTCCAGCACTGCGTCCAGAAGCAGAATGAGCCCCTGCGCGATTTCATCCAGCGATGGACGACCCTCTACCACACGGTGGAGAACGTCACAAAGCATCAAGCAGTCTGCGCATTCAAGGCAGGCGTGCGGTACAGAGATCGGTACCTGAAGTTCGGTCGGACAGGCGACATCTCCATGAGCAAGATGATGGAGATAGCCGCATGCTATGCAAATGGCGAAGAATAGGACCGCATACGTAGCGGCAAGCACAAGGCAGTCCCCGACGGAGATGGGAACAACAATCGGAAGCAAAAGCAGAAAGCTCCGTCCACTCCGCAGGCAGAGGCAGCTGCCGTTACAAATGCCAAGTTCAAGGGCAAGGGGAAAGCTCAGTACACCCCCAAGAAGAAGCAGCTCGGGAACTCCATCCTGGATCAGCCATGTCCAATCCACACGAAGATGGATGAAGAAGGCAACGCCATATTCCCGAAGCATACCACTCGGCAATGTCGCCTCCTGATCCAAGGGTTCGGCGAAGGGCAGCCGAGTGAAAAGGACAACGAGCAGGATGATGAGGACAAGGAGGACCCGTTCCCCCAAGTCCATGCAACATTAATGATTTTTGTTGACGTGGAAAGCAAGAGTCGACTGAAGCTGGTGAACAGGGAGGTGAACATGGCCACCCCGACCAACCCCACGTTCCTCAAATGGTCTCAGACTACGATCACCTTTGATCAGTCGGATCATCCAGCACACGTGCCCACCCCGGGGAGGCAGGCTCTGGTAGTCGACCCGGTGGTGGAAGGAGTCCGACTGCGCAAAGTCCTCATGGATGGCGGCAGCGGCTTGAACATCAAGTACGCTGACACTCTCAAGGGGTTGGGCATTCCGATGTCCAAACTTAGCGAGAGCAGCATGCAGTTCCACGGAGTCGTCCCAGGATGAAAGGCCAAGTCACTTGGCCAGATCGCGTTGGACGTCGTTTTCGGCTCCGACAAGAACTTCCGCAAGGAAAAGCTGACATTCGAGGTGGTGGACTTCCAGAGTGCATACCATGCAATTCTGGGCCGTCCGGCGTATGCACGTTTCATGGCCCGTCCATGTTACATGTATTTGAAGCTGAAGATGCCGGGTCCCAAAGGTGTGATCACCATCACAAGCAATCGGCAGCGGGCCGAAGAGTGTCTGCAGCAGGGGTCGGGATTGCCGATCAGCAGATGGCTATCCTCGAGCTGGATGAGTACAAGAAGACGGCCGACCCTGCTGACTTGATGCGTTCGAAGAAGCCAGCTTCGGAGTCCGCATTCCAGTCGGCGGGCGACATGAAGAAAGTCAGCATCCACCCGACGGACGACATCGCCGCCTCGACGAACATCTCCACCACCCTTGATCCAAAAAGGAAGCCGAGCTCATCCAATTCCTCCGTGAGAACTGGGACATTTTTGCATGGAAGCCCGCTGACATGCCAGGTGTGCCCAGGGAGTTGGCTGAGCACCGACTACATGTGGATCCTACCGCTCGGCCCGTCCGAGAATGCATGCGTCGGTCCGCCGCGCACAAAAGGAAGGCAATCGGAGAGGAGGTGGCTAAACTTTTGGCAGCCAACTTCATTCGCGAGGTACACCACTCCGAGTGGCTCGCCAATGTTGTCATGGTGCCCAAGAAGGACAAGTCCCTCCGTATGTGCATCGACTTCAAGTATCTCAATAAGGTCTGCCCGAAAGATCATTTCCCGCTCCCCCGCATTGATCAAATTGTCGATTCGACTGCGGGTTGCGAGCGTTTATCATTTCTTGATGCCTATTCGGGCTATCATCAGATCCGTCTATATGGTCCGGACGAATTAAAAACAGCCTTCATCACCCCATTCGGGTGTTTCTGCTACATCACTATGCCATTCGGTTTGAAGAACGCAGGAGCAACTTTTATGCGCATGATCTAGAAATGCCTCCTTGACCAGATCGGTCGAAATGTGGAGGCATATATGGACGATATCGTAATCAAGTCACGCAAAGGTTCCGACCTGCTGACTGACTTGGCAGAAACATTCGCCAACCTTCGTAGGTACGATATCAAGCTTAACCCTGCCAAGTGTTCATTCGGTGTTCCCAGCGGAAAGTTACTCGGTTTCTTCGTTTCCGAACGAGGAATCGATGTCAACCCCGAAAAGATCAGGACCATCGTCCGAATGGAGCGGCCGGTCAGAATACATGATGTTCAAAGGCTCACAGGTTGCCTAGCGGCTTTGAGCAGGTTTATCGCTCGACTCGGCGAGAAGGCGTTACCTCTGTACCGACTCATGAAGAAATCAGATACTTTCGAGTGGACAGACGAAGCCCAGATTGCATTCGACGACCTCAAAGCCCTGCTTTCCACCCAGCCGGTTCTTACTGCCCCGCTCAGTAAAGAACCCCTTCTTCTGTACATCGCGGCTACAAATCAAGTCGCCAGCACTGTTCTCACAGTCGAACGTGAAGAAGGCAAAGCGTACAAGGTTCAGCGGCCAGTATATTATGTCTCTGAAGTCCTGACTCCTTCCAAGCAGAGGTATCCCCATTATCAAAAGCTTATTTATGGGATCTACATGACTGCAAAGAAGGTGGCTCACTATTTCCAAGACCACTCGGTGTCTGTCGTTTCTGATGCTGCTTTGTCGGAAATCCTCCACAATCGAGACGCATCAGGCCGAGTAGCGAAGTGGGCTATGGAGATGTTATACTGCGACATCAAGTTTGAAGCCAAGAAGGCTATAAAGTCTCAAGCTCTGGCTGACTTCATAGCAGAATGGGTAGAACAACAGCAACCGACTCACATCTACTCGACTCATTGGACTATGTTCTTCGAGGGGTCCAAGATGCTGAATGGCTCCAGCGCTGGCGTAGTGATCATATCGCCAAAAGGTGATAAGCTTAAGTATGTGTTGCAGATACATTTCGATTCTTCCAACAATGAGGCAGAGTATGAAGCTCTCCTTTACGGATTGCGTATGGCCATCACACTCGGCGTCCGTCGCCTGATGGTCTATGGCGATTCAGATTTGGTGGTTAATCAAGTGATGAAGGAGTGGGATGTCAGGAACCCCACCATGACTGCATACTGCAACGCAGTAAGGAAGCTCGAGAAGAAGTTTGAAGGTCTGGAACTTCACCATGTTCCACGACTGAAGAACCAAGTAGCTGATGAGTTGGCAAAACTCAGATCCACTCGAAGACCAGTCCCGAGTGATGTCTGCCTCGATCACCTACATCTCCCTTCGGTGAAAGAAGATCCTTTTATAGAGGAACCGGTACAACCGAAGAGTTCAACAGACCCGACTGAAGTCGAGGTCCCCGCTGTGGTTGATTTGATCATGGAGATTCTTGCTATCATCCCCGATTGGACTGTGCCGTTCATTGCATACATCCTGAGGCAAGAATTACCAGAGGACGAAGTCCAAGCGAGGCAGATCGTCCGCAGGTCGAAGTCCTTCACCGTGATGGCCAGTTGTACAAGGAAAGTGTTTCAGGAGTCCTTCAGCGATGCATCTCCCCTGAGGAGGGACAGTTAATCCTGGAAGAAATTCACTCGGGAACTTGCGGCCATCATGCCTCCTCAAGAGCAATCGTCGCCAAAGCATTCAGAGCTGGCTTCTTCTGGTTGCAGGCGAATGAAATGGCAAAGGATATGGTCGACCGATGCGAAGGCTGTCAGTTCTATTCGAACAAGTCCCACAAGCCAACATGTGCGCTGAAGACAATCCCTCTTGTTTGGCCGTTCGCTGTGTGGGGATTAGATAAAGTCGGTCCATTCAGAACTGGCCAAGGGGGATTCACTCATCTGTTGGTGGCAGTCGACAAGTTCACCAAGTGGATTGAAGCCAAGCCCATCAAGAAACTCGACGCCCTTACGGCCATCAAATTAGTCACAGACATCATCTCCAGACTCGGAGTCCCGCACAGCATAATCACTGACAATGGCACAAACTTTGACTCGAACAGATTCAAAGGTTTTTGCACAGGCCAAGGTATCCGAGTGGATTTTGCATCTGTGGCGCACCCTCAAACCAACGGGCAAGCAGAGCGGGCGAACAGACTTATTTTTCAAGGGTTGAAGCCTCGACTCCTACGAGAAGTTGGACATGCCGCCGGCGCATGGGTCACCGAGCTGCCTTCGGTGTTGTGGGGCCTCCGCACAACTCCGAATAGATCTACAGGGCGATCCCCGTTCTTCCTTGTTTATGTTGCAGAGGCAGTCCTTCCGAGTGACTTGCTTCACAACTCTCCACGAGTCGAACTCTTCTCCGAAGCCGAAGCGGAGCAGGCCAGGCAAGACGGAGTGGATCTACTAGAAGAAGAGCGCGAGATGGCACTGACCCGCTCAACAATTTATCAACAAGATCTGCGGCGCTTTCACGCGCGGCACGTCAGGAGTCGCACATTCCAAGCAGGTGACCTGGTGCTCCGAGTGGACCAGCAGAGGCCTCACAAGTTGGCTCCCGCCTGGGAAGGACCCTTCATCATCTCTAAGGTGCTGAACAACGGAGCATATCGACTCTACAACCTCGACAGGGAAACGGACGAGCCGCGAGCATGGAGCGGAGATCTCCTAAAGCGCTTCTACACGTGACAGCCGACGGAGGCAATGTAAAGAACAAGTATCATTGAAGTAATACAAAGCAGACTGATTTTTTGCACGTCCAAAATTCTTCCGCGTTTGCAGACTCCGGTCCAAAAAAACTCTCTCCGAGTGTGCGCTAACAGCCGCACTCGGGGACTTAGCTGCGACCCAGAATCGCCTAAGTAAAAAATTCTCTCCGAGTGTGCGCTAACAGCCGCACTCGGGGGCTTAGCTACGACCCAGAGTCGCCTAAGTAAAAAATTCTCTCCGAGTGTGCGCTAACAGCCGCACTCGGGGGCTTAGCTGCGACCCAGAGTCACCTAAGTAAAAAATTGTCTCTGAGTGTGCGCTAACAGCCGCACTCGGGTGCTTAGCTGCGACCCAGAGTCGCCTAAGTAAAAAACTCTCTCCGAGTGTGCGCTAACAGCCGCACTCGAGGACTTAGCTGCGATCCAGAGTCACCTAAAAAAAACTCCGCACTCGGGCACTTAGCTGTGATCTAGAATCGCCTAAGTAAAAAGCTTCCTTCGAGTGTATCCTCGAGATCCACTCGGAGGCTTAGCAGACCCTCACTGAGGCTCATGTGGATGTGAAGACAACTGACAACTACATGAGTATCAACTCACTCCGAGTGCGCACGAGATGTCGTACTCGGGGACTTAGCTGCGATCCAGAATCGCCTAAGTAAAAAGCTTCCTTCGAGTGTATCCTCGAGATCCACTCGGACACTTAGCAGACCCTCATTGAGGCTCATCTGGATGTGAAGACAACTGACAATTACATGCTCCGCATGTTTGCCATTGGCTTCACCAAGAAACGCCAAACAAAAACCACGAGCCAAAATCGTGTCAGAAAATAAACTTGGCGAAAGAAGAGCAAAATATTTGATTCGAATTCAAAGTTGGATCTACGATAGTCGGCTCGGTGTGGATCAAGCTTATCCACACCGAACCACGAATGTGACGGCCAACAACAGTGGCCCAAGTTTGATACAGATACCACTCGGCATACCGTGGTAAAGTTTTTCAAGCGTCATCAGGACTGGCACCGGGACTGGCAGGCTCCACAAAGGTCTCAAGATCGATCCCGTCCGTGATATGAGTGGCTGTCTCGAGGAAGGTCTCCATGAAATCTTTGAATCGAAGCTTCTTCATGTTGGCGACCTGCAACGCCTTCAGCTTTTCTTCGCGAGCTTCCTTGCAGTGCACTCGGACCAGCGATAGCGCCACGTCCGCACCACAACGAGCGGCAGACTTCTTCCATGACTGCACTCTGTTCGGGACGTCCTCCAGCCGAGTCATCAATCCTTCTATTTCCTGCCAGGAATCGTCTTCGGGCCACAGCTCCTTCTCGATCCGGCCGATGACTTCTCTCAGACGGCCGATGAAAGGTCCTACTCTACCAAGGCGAATATGTGCTCGGAGCATGTCCCGATTGGCTTCGTCGCCGAGTGGAACGTTGGGAACAACCGACCGTTTAATGTCGGCTGCTTCAGCCTCAGCGTCCAGACAAAAATCTGCAAAGAAAAGAAGAGCAGAAAGTAAGCGCAGAATGAATTACAAAGTCAAGAAGCACTCGGCAAAAAGCTTACCACCGAGCAGTGCAATCATCTTCCTTGCCCAGTCGTTGACATACTTCTCCTGCGAAATGCATCGATGGTTCATCACCTTCATCTGACCCATCAGTTCACTTCTTTGCTTGCCCATTTTCTCAATTTCGGCCACCAATGCCTTGTTGGTCTCCCGGGACTCCTCCAAAGACTTCTCTCGGTCAGCAAGAGCCCCCTTCACACCAGCCAAGTCATTCACAACCGCCTCCAATTCCGCAGCAAGCTGAACCTTTTCAGCCTTCAGAGTATTGTACGCGGATCCCATTTCGCAAGTCTTCTGCCAAATCAGCGCAAAGGGAAGCTCAGACACATTCAACAAGGAAAACAAACAAAGCTCAAAGTTCTTCAGACCCCTGCCGATGCAAGCACTCGACAGCGGTCTCGGGGACTACACCCACTGGATTCACTAAGAGTGACCCCACTGGCATGAATCTCGAACAGGCCGGCCCTATTGAGCTACATGACAAACAGACAAATCTACGAGAATGCTATTACCCGACCTGAGTAACACTACTCTCGGGGACTACATCCAGTGGATGCACTCCGAGTGCCCCCACTGGTAATATTCGGGCAGACCAACTAGGATCTGCTCAGATAACGGGAAATACATATAAAGACAACTGCCGGTGCAAGCACTCGACAGAAGTCATATCGTCTCGGAGTTCCTAGCTTCTCTTGTACAAAGACGCGATGGAGTCGTACGCTCCCTTGGCATCACCCACCATCAACTCCACCTGCACCCTGGCCTCCTTGGCGGCTCCCACTTGGTCTTCCAGGAGATGTCGGGCGTCGTATTGGACGACCGATGGACCTGGCATGACAGAAGACTCCTTGGGCATCCCAAGTCCCGCTCCAGTCGGTTCCGTCGCGAGGGACACCGCCTCAGTCGACGGCATCAGCTCGGTCGGCGGCGCGTCCATGGTGGGAGCAGCAGCAGATGGAACAACCTCAAGGACAGGCGCCAAAGTTGGCCCTAATCCCCTTTGGTCGTCCTCCTCTAGATGAATCACCTCCGAAGGAAGCCCGACTGAACAACATGAGGTTGCAGAAAAAGGGCAAGATTAAAGACAGCACTCGCGAAACAATAGTGCAAACTCTCGGAGTCGTCACAACGTACCTTGCTGAGATGTGGCAGCGTTATCCGTATCCATGGGATCCTCGTCCTGGCACGGCAGAGAGGTGGAGGAGGTGGCAGCTCTGTCGAGTAAAATCCACTCGTCCGATAAGCATGAGTTCAATCAAATATTGAAAGAAGATGCGAGAACAAGACACTTACGCTGAGGCAACTGGAACAGTGATCCTCATCCGAGGCAAAGCTTTCCGAGGCTTGGGCCCACTTGGTTTGGCCACCTTGGACGGTTGGTCCGTAGGCTCGGCAGCAGCGTCCCTGGTCCTCTTCACTCTCCGAGCACTTGGAGCCACGGGAGGAGCTGGCGGAGCACTCGGAGCCACGGGAGAAGCAGGCGGAGCACTCGGAACTGCTGGAGGAGCCGGCGGAGCTGCAGGTTCGTGACGACGCTTAGTTTGAAGCTTTGATGGTGGAGGTGGCGAGCTCTGCTCCCCAGCCTCCCCCTCGTCCCCTTCAGACTCCTCCTCCATCTCCACACTGTCGGAGACGTACTCGGCGCTATCCATGCTACCCTCCTGGCTGCCCTTCTCTTCCTCAGCGGGATTCCCGTTCGAGACGGGAGAATGCCAGTTGGTCCACTCCTGCACAAAATACAGTCGACAACGTCAGACACCAAGCGGCGACACAAGAAAAGCGATAAATCTAAGAAGATTGAAAGCACTCGACAAGATGCACTCACCTCATTTGGAGGAGGGTTGTCGGCGCGGAAGGGCCTCACTCGCCGGACTCCTTGGGGGTTGTCGCATGCGCCTGTGATGCCGCGGACCCACGCTGTCACCGTCTCCCCGGTCACGCACTCTGGGTGAGTCCGAGTGGAATCCTCAGGCCCCACATAGTGCCACATGGCGTGGTGTCGGGCTTGCAGCGGCTGGATGCGCCGACCCAGAAAGGTCTCCAGCAAGTCCGTGCCGGTGACTCCCTTGCGGACGACGGCTATCAGCGCGTCGACCAGAGGCTGGATCTGGATCTTTTCCAACTTGGAGAGCGCAAGTTGCCTGGGAGGAGCCGGACGGTCTAGGCTAAAGGGCGGCAACCCAGTCGCAGCATTCGGACAAGCTATGTCCTGGCAGTAGAACTAGGTCGACTGCCAGTTCCTAACTGACTCGGACAACTGGAGAGGGGGGTAGCTACTCTTCATTTTCTTTTGGAAGCCAAAGCCCCCGCAGAGCTGGAGGAGATGGGTTTTATCATGCGACTGGCTAAGCTTTTTGACAGTCTGAGACCTAGCGGAGAAGATGTACTTAAAGAGCCCCCAATGGGGGGGGACATCCAAGAAAGCACTCGCACAGAGTGACGAATGCGGCGAGATGGGCTATCGCGTTGGGAGGAAAATGATGGAGCTGCGCCCCTAAGTGATTCATAATACCTCTAAAGAAGGGGTGGGGAGGCAAGGAGAAGCCCCTGTACACGTGGCTAAGCAGCAAGACACGCTCTCCCTCCTGCGGTGCCGGCTCCGTATCGCCCTCCGCCGCAGCCTCCACGACTTGTTGGCAATCATGCCTTGCTCCACCAGCTCCAGCAGGTCATCCGCCGTCACCGTGGAGGGGAGGAAATCCCCCTGGATCCAACCCGCCGGTAGTGCTCGTTGTCGCCGCTGAGCAGGAGCCGCCGCCTTCTTCTTCTTCTTCTGCGACTCGAGCTTGCTCGTCTGCCCCTTCGTCATGGTGAAGGCAGCAGATCCGCAGAGGAGGAGAGGAAGGAGGAGGCTTGGAACGCGCAGGGAGCTACGGGAGAAGCGAGGCGAGTGCGAGTAACAAGGGCAGCGCAACAAGAAACCCCCACCGGAGAGGCTTAAATAAGGTTCCGACTGGGTCACTAACAGGTGGCCCCGAAATCTTATCCCCCGACCGGCTGCTGCGATATTAGTGGAGAAGATAAAGGCGCGGTAATCGAGGCGGCAGAAACTACTCGATGACGATGTCGAAATCCCCGCTGAGCGCGCGGCAACCGAAATTTGAAGATCCCAGAAAATCCGCCGCTGTCAGTTTGACCGGTCACATCGAAAGATTCTGCGGAAGCACTCGGTCCCTGACGGTTCGTTTCACTGGTATATTCACTCGGATCACTGGTCGAAAGGATAAAATGGATCGAGGCAAACAACGCCAAATTCACATCC
>NW_025422532.1:12500-15000 GCF_904849725.1 Hordeum vulgare subsp. vulgare | reverse complement strand
TTCACTGATCAATTGGTTAGACAGACTGATGGTTATTTTACCCATTAATTGCTTAAATAAAGACTAAAACACAAGATCACCCTTGTGGTTATAGTTGAATGGACGTGTGTGGCCAAGGAATATATTTTTTAGAAATACATAAATTGATCAAATATAATTGCAATTCACAATGTAAATTATGATAAGTATCGTCTAGGAGCCCATCCTTGATACCTCCATTGGTCTGATGCCCATCATCACTTCTCCTCTACACTGATGTTCATAGAAGACGATGGAGGCCTGGTATCCATGCTCTATTTGCGGACCACATGAGCATAACGGTGAACTCCCATTTATTTTGCCCCCTTCGGCATTCTCCCTCGCGCTCTCTTGCCCGGCCTTATGTAGCGTCGCTGGCCTGTTCACCAGCATATCTAACAATTCCTCCAAATTTCAGGGCCAACACAAAATTTTAAACATATGGTGGTAACAAATTTAGCTAAAAAGTGTGGAGAATAGGTCCAAGATGTCCTAGTGCAGTTTGCTAATGAGAGATGAGATATTTTCCTTAAACCTTCCAAATGAGTTTAATTAGTGAAATGCTACGGAAAACATGAAGAACTATTCACAACATCAAATAGAAAACAACCTGGCATCAGAACAATACCTTGTTGTACCTAGAATTTCACTGCCATAATGCCCAGGAAAACAACCGTATACTGCAGGCTGTAGGCACACATAAATAGCAGGATGGCCAAATATATATAATATTGAACAGCGGGAGATGGTCACATGATTTCTTGGATAACTACAACACCTGGTCAAACAAGCTAGACAATTAGATAGGAGAGAAACCATCAGCAACTAAGAAACTGGGCATGAAATTTTGTATGCATGGAAATAAGATGACCATAACATGTTGGGAGAGAAATATACAGACATTTCCACCATTTACTTCAAAACATAGCATAAAATGATGTCTATATTATGCTAATACCTTGTCAACAATTTTATTGTTTCTTACCCTCCTGAGGCAAATAACACTATATCAGATTCGTCGTAGTGTTCAGTTATAACAAATTGTTCTCGCTGGCGATTACATCAGTATAAAATGGAAAGTATCAATCAAATTTTAAGTTGTCCATGGACTAAGGTGCAGATTGTGGTAGCTTGTAATCCCTTGTCGTCAACTTTGATGCCCAATCTGCATACCTTCTTGAAAAAAAAACGGAATCAATTGTCGAGTCCATAGCCTATATCAGCTTCGTTCATAGTTGAATAATGCAGCAGAACACTTGTACTAATGTAAAAAAATGCAGAGTAGAATTGTTAGAAGTCTCCTAATGACATGTCATTTTTGTTGCTGTTGCACACACAATGATTCTTGTTCTTCCACCTGCAGTTAGATACTCAGATGAACAACTGCATGCTTGCGAAGATTGTGGAAAAACGTTTTATGTCGGTAGATTTGATTATAGCTGGGATTAATAAGAGGAGATCACTAAAAAAGAAAAAAATGAAGGTAATATTGGCATACTTCGTCATAAAAGATCACTGTGTAAATCAGAAAAGATCACCCAAATTCAGAGGACGATATATAGTGGATGCCTCATCATATACCGTGACTAATGTTCTAACCTGGGTGTGGCCACTACAGTCAACGTGGTGATTCTGACTTCAAGCATGGCCACATCTGTTGTACCCTGCGGAGGTGGTTCCGGCACCGCCGCACCAGTCAAAATTGCCTAGCATGCATGTAAGAAGCATTGCCCACTGTCTCCATGTTGCCGCACACGAATCACAGCAAACCCAACATAACAAGACATACACCCTGTAAGAACAGAGGAATCTAATGAAGAATCACAAAATATTATACCACAAGAAAAGAAACATAACATTTTGAGCTAACATGAGATATCAGAGGTCACCACCGAACCAGCATCATCCAGGCCAAGATGGAAATCATCGTCCTGATTGCTCCTTTATTTTGTACGACAAATTTTGATACATATTCACGTGTCACTTTAAACAGAACAAGACCAGCATCAATACAGCGCAAGACGTGCCAACAAAATTCGGAACCAACAAATCTGCTTCAAACAAAAAAGAACAAGGGACAGCTTATGCTAACCTGACATCTCAGATGACCACCACTGAATCAATTGGACTCCAAGAAAAGATGTACCCTGGATATTCCCTGGCATCTCAGATTCCAAATGTTAAAAACTGGGTGGTGAACAAATGGGTCAAGTAATTTAAATCCTTATATGCATATCAAGCAACATCAAGCAACATCGTTGATACCATGATCAGTCTTGTACTTCTTCCTCCACCACCTATCTTCTCCTCCCCAATCCAACTTTACATGGAAGACAAATCTTCATCAAATAAATTGAGGATATATATAAACAACGATCACTCAAATCTTGTCTTCTGCAAATCTCGAGTATTAATTGGTGTGCGTGGTAACAAGTGACTATTCCAGCCCAGATTATTGGAGGATATTTTTTGAAGCGGATAC
>NW_025422531.1:137500-138921 GCF_904849725.1 Hordeum vulgare subsp. vulgare | reverse complement strand
CGGGCGAAGAACGGGTACGACGACCATTGTGGAAGAAACTGGACGCGCACTATGATAAACAAACGATAACCATGCGGGGCGCACCGACGAAACCACGTACGATGACACGGGGCGCACCGAAAAACGGGTACGGCGGCCGTGTTGCAAATAACTGGGCGCGCACCATGGAGAACAGGGGGAAAACAATGTGCGTGGAATGGACGGATGCACGTACGGGCACACGGGCCAAAAAACGTGAACGCGAGGAAACGGGAAAGAACGGGGTACGACGGCCGTGGTGCAAAAAACTGGGCGCGCGCCATGGAAAACGGGTGAAAAGCATGTGCGTGGCATGGACGGATGAACGTACGGGCACACGGGCCAAAAAACGTGAACTTGAGGAAACGGGGGAAACACGGGGTATGACGGCCGTGTTGCAAAAAACTGGGCGCGCACCATGGAAAACTGGGGCAAACCATGTGCGTGGCATGGACGGATGCACGTACGGGCACACGGGCCAAAAAACGTGAACGTGAGGAAACGGGAAAGACGGGTACGGGGCCGTGTTGCAATAAACTGGGCGCGCACCATGGAAAACTGGGGCAAACCATGTGCGTGGCATGGACGGATGCACGTACGGGCACACGGGCCAAAAAACGTGAACGTGAGGAAACGGGGAAAAAACGGGTACGGCGGCCGTGTTGCAATAAACTGGGCGCGCACCATGGAAAACTGGGGCAAACCATGTGCGTGGAATAGACGGATGCACGTACGGGCACACGGGCCAAAAAACGTGAACGTGAGGAAACGGGAAAGAACGGGGTACGACGGCCGTGTTGCAAAAAACTGGGCGCGCCATGGAAAACGGGTGAAAACCTTGTTCGTGGCATGGACGGATGAACGTACGGGCACACGGGCCAAAAAACGTGAACTTGAGGAAACGGGGGGAAACACGGGGTACGACGGCCGTGTTGCAAAAAACTGGGCGCGCACCATGGAAAACTGGTGAAAACCATGTGCGTGGCATGAACGGGTGCACGTACGGCCACACGGGCCAAAAAACGTGAACGTGAGGAAATGGGAAAAAACGGGCACGGGGGCCGTGTTTCAAAAAACTGGGCGCGCACCATGGAAAACGGGTGAAAACCATGTACGTGGCATGGACGGATGCATGTACGGCCATACGGGCCAAAAAACGTGGTAAACGGGGATCCGGGGAAAAACAGTGTACCCCTTCTTCACAAACGAAGGGCAGGGGTCCCAAGGGGGGCTAAAACCCTCGGGTATATTGGGGAGGAGGGGGCTCCTCCCTGCTTGGGTGTGGGAAATCGGTGGGTTTGCATATGAAATCATATGCAAACCTCCCGTTTCTCCCGTAACCCTTGCTTTTCCCAAACGTTGGCTCGGATGTCCCGTCGTTCTCCTGTCCCGTGTACGACTCA
>NW_025422530.1:117500-132500 GCF_904849725.1 Hordeum vulgare subsp. vulgare | reverse complement strand
ATACATATGCAAAAAAATTCATTATTGGCCCACCATTGATTAGAAGATTTAGCTTGTATGAATCGCTATTGGTTTGATACGAATAATGGCAATCGTTTCAGTATGTTAAGGATACAGATGTATCCACAATTCATTTAGAGTTACTTAATAGTCTATTTCTTATACCATATCTCTATCCCGTGAAATTCTCGAGCCAAAAGATGGATGCCTATGCTGTGTTTCATTTTGCTAAATGATATCAATTAAATGGTGTATCAATTCCATAAATTGCATATAGCAATAAATAAATCAGCAAAATTCTTTCTACTATATTTAGATAGAAGAAACATTTCTTCTATCTAAAATAGTAGAAAGAATGTACCCTTCTATCCAAATCCAATTTGCATCGATAAAAAAAATCCAAATTCCAGTAGTAGATGAATAATTGCAAATTTGTGTGTGTACGAGATTAGAATAACTTCAAAATAACTGACATAATTTTTTATTTTTCCTGATCAGAAAAATACATGAAAAAGAAAGGAGGTAGAAAAATTTTAGGATTTATGGTTAAAGAAGAAAAAGAAGAAAACAGGGGTTCTGTTGAATTTCAAGTATTCAGTTTCACCAATAAGATACGGAGACTTGCTTCACATTTGGAATTACACAAAAAAGATTTTTCATCGGAAAGAGGTCTACGAAGACTTTTGGGAAAACGTCGACGTTTGCTGGCTTATTTGGCAAAGAAAAATAGAGTACGTTATAAGAAATTAATCGGTCAGTTGAATATTCGGGAGCAGTAATTTAATCCTTCAAATTTTTTTCTTGTTTTATTATTTTTTTAGTAGTCTTTATAGTAGTCTTAGATTTTTCATTTTGATGAGCCTCACTTTGAGGAATTCATGGAATAATCCATTTTCATGGAATAATGAATTAAGGAAGAAAGGATATGAGTCTACCGCTTACAAAAAAAGATCTCATGATAGTCAATATGGGCCCTCAACACCCATCAATGCATGGTGTTCTTCGACTGATCGTTACTCTTGATGGTGAGGATGTTATTGATTGTGAACCCATATTAGGGTATTTACACAGAGGAATGGAAAAAATCGCGGAAAACCGAACGATTATACAATACTTACCTTATGTAACAAGGTGGGATTATTTAGCTACTATGTTTACAGAAGCAATAACAGTAAATGCACCAGAATTCTTGGAGAATATTCAAATACCACAAAGAGCCAGCTATATTAGGGTAATTATGTTAGAGTTAAGCCGTATAGCTTCTCACTTGCTATGGCTTGGACCTTTTATGGCGGATCTCGGCGCACAGACTCCTTTTTTCTACATTTTTAGAGAGAGAGAATTAATATATGATCTATTTGAAGCTGCTACAGGTATGCGAATGATGCACAATTACTTCCGCATCGGAGGAGTAGCCGCCGATCTACCTTATGGATGGATCGATAAATGTTTAGATTTCTGTGATTATTTTTTACGCGGAGTTGTTGAATATCAACAACTTATTACACAGAATCCCATTTTTTTAGAGCGAGTTGAAGGAGTAGGTTTTATTAGCGGAGAAGAAGCAGTAAATTGGGGCTTATCGGGACCTATGTTACGAGCTTCTGGAATACAATGGGATCTTCGTAAAGTGGATCCTTATGAGTCTTACAACCAATTTGATTGGAAAGTCCAATGGCAAAAAGAAGGCGATTCATTAGCTCGCTATTTAGTACGAGTTGGTGAAATGAGCGAATCCATCAAAATAATTCAACAAGCTATAGAAAAAATTCCTGGAGGACCTTATGAGAATTTAGAAGTCCGACGCTTTAAGAAAGAAAAGAATTCTGAATGGAATGATTTTGAGTATAAATTTCTTGGTAAAAAACCTTCCCCCAATTTTGAATTGTCAAGGCAAGAGCTTTATGTAAGAGTGGAAGCCCCAAAAGGTGAATTAGGGATTTATCTAGTAGGAGATGATAGCCTTTTTCCCTGGAGATGGAAAATCCGTCCACCCGGTTTTATTAATTTGCAAATTCTTCCTCAACTAGTTAAAAAAATGAAATTGGCTGATATCATGACGATATTAGGTAGTATAGATATCATTATGGGGGAAGTTGATCGTTGAAATGATAATAGATAGGGTAGAGGTAGAAACTATCAATTCTTTTTCGAAATCGGAATTATTAAAAGAAGTCTATGGACTGATATCGATTCTACCCATTTTGACCCTCCTTTTAGGAATTACAAATAGAGGTACTCGTAATTGTGTGGTTAGAAAGAGAAATATCTGCGTCGATACAACAACGTATTGGTCCTGAATATGCTGGCCCCCTGGGCCTGCTTCAAGCTATAGCAGATGGGACTAAACTACTTTTTAAAGAAGATATTCTGCCATCGCGAGGAGATATTTCTTTATTTAGCATTGGACCTTCTATAGCAGTCATATCAGTTTTATTAAGTTTTTTAGTTATCCCTTTGGGATATCATTTTGTTTTAGCCGATCTTAGTATTGGTGTTTTTTTATGGATTGCCATTTCAAGTATAGCTCCTATTGGTCTTCTTATGGCAGGATATAGCTCAAATAATAAATATTCTTTTTCAGGCGGTCTACGAGCTGCTGCTCAATCCATTAGTTATGAAATACCATTAACTTTTTGTGTGCTAGCAATATCTCTACGTGTGATTCGTTAAAATAGGATCTTTTTCCTATAAAATCCATTAACTATTTATATTCCTTTTCTTATTTAGTATTTGGGTTGGTAAGTTAAACTAGATAGCTATATGAGTGAAATAAAACAGCTTCTAAATTTGTAGTAAAAAGAAAAAAATCTCATTTTCTACGTACAAGAAAAAAGTGGAAGTAAACATAAAGAGTGTAAACTCTTTATCCCAAGGTTGATATTTTTTAATTACTCATCATATCTTGAAGCGGGCAAGAATAAAGGATTCACAATATGGAATTCCATTATTAGAATACTCCTAGTTATTACTATAACTTAAAAATTCATAAGAAGAATCCACCAAAAGTTAGTGAAGGGTTAGGAACACTAAAGTACATAAAGGATTAGTAATGGAAAATCTAAAACATTAGAGATTTTTTCCCGTAAAAGGAATCATAATAAGGACTTGCAATTTGTAGAAATTATCAAGTAGTACTTTCTTCGGATTCCGATCCAGAGTATGTTCCCATTCACTTGTTAAGGAAATGGCTATCAAGAACGAATTAACCCTTTATCCATTTTTTCTTTTTAAATACCCCCTTCCCGGGGGAAAGAAGAATAGTAAAAAAGATATGGAGTGCACTAGAAAAAATTTGCATTATTTCCTTCCTCTATTCATGCAGAATTGCTCATGAACTAATACTCCACTCTTTCCATTTATTAATTGAATTCCTATAACAAAACAAGTACCAAGTGTTTTATTCCAAGATTAAGTTATTACTGAACAAAGAAAAATTTGGAATATATTATAAAGGATGAGATCAATTCAGAAGCGCTTTTTCTTATTCTAGCAGACGGAATTCCTTTGGTCTAATTTAGGACTTTCAAATCTATTTTATTTTACCTAATTCTATCTATGCCCCAGGGGCTAGGAACAGAACAAAACAGTCCTTTCCTTTTTCTGATCATAGAGAAGCCGTATGAAGCTAAGGTTTCATGTACGGTTTTGAAATAGCGGTGGGAACTGTGATGTTATCATCGACTATGATTATCTAACAGTTCAAGTACAGTTGATATAGTTGAAGCACAGTCAAAATATGGTTTTTTTGGATGGAATATTTGGCGTCAGCCTATAGGCTTTCTGGTTTTTTTAATTTCTTCTTTGGCAGAATGTGAAAGATTACCCTTTGATTTACCAGAAGCAGAGGAAGAATTAGTAGCAGGTTACCAAACTGAATATTCCGGTATCAAATATGGTTTATTTTATCTTGTTTCTTACCTAAATTTATTAGTTTCTTCTTTATTTGTAACAGTTCTCTACTTGGGCGGGTGGAATTTCTCTATTCCCTATATATCCTTTTTTGATTTTTTCCAAATGAATAAAGCAGTTGGAATTTTGGAAATGACAATGGGTATATTTATTACATTAACTAAAGCTTATTTATTTCTCTTCATTTCTATCACAATAAGATGGACTTTACCAAGGATGAGAATGGATCAGTTATTAAATCTTGGATGGAAATTTCTTTTACCTATTTCCCTGGGCAATCTATTATTAACAACCTCTTCTCAACTTGTTTCACTATAAATAAGATAATACAATAATAGATAGTAAGAATATTTTCAACACAAAAGCTCTCCCAAACAAGAGAAAGAAACATATCTTTTTCATAGATATTTAGAATGAATATGTTCCCTATGGTAACTGGGTTCATGAGTTATGGTCAACAAACAATACGTGCTACAAGGTACATAGGTCAAAGTTTCATAACTACCTTATCCCACACAAATCGTTTACCTATAACGATTCACTACCCTTATGAAAAATCAATTACACCAGAGCGTTTCCGAGGGCGAATCCACTTTGAATTTGATAAATGTATTGCTTGTGAAGTATGTGTTCGCGTATGTCCGATAGATCTACCCGTTGTGGATTGGAGATTTGAAAAGGATATAAAAAGAAAACAATTGCTTAATTATAGTATTGATTTCGGAGTTTGTATATTTTGTGGCAATTGTGTTGAGTACTGTCCAACAAGCTGTTTATCAATGACTGAAGAATATGAACTTTCTACCTATGATCGTCATGAATTGAATTACAATCAAATTGCTTTAAGTCGGTTACCAATCTCCATAATGGGAGATTACACAATTCAAACAATTAGGAATTCGTCTGAAAGTAAAATAAACGAAGAAAAATCTTCGAATTCAAGAACGATTACTGATTACTAAACTTTGATTTTGTCTTTTTGTTATAAAAATCTACTAATTCTTTATTAAACTATAAAGAAAAACGAATAACTACTGCTTATTGGAAATTTTTTCTTATTTTAAATCAGACTAGATTTTGATGATATAATATAGTTTATAACTATACAGTTTATACACAAAAAATACCCTAATCCCTTTTTCCTTCCTCGAATCCTTTAGTTTTAGTCAGTTCATGAAAAATTTTATACTATTAATTTCTTTTTATCCATAATGGATTTACCTGGACCAATACATGAGATTCTTATGCTATTTGGGGGATTTATTCTTCTACTAGGGGGTCTAGGAGTAGTATTACTTACCAACCCCATTTATTCTGCCTTTTCGCTGGGATTAGTTCTTGTTTGTATATCCTTATTCTATTTTTTATTAAATTCCTACTTTGTAGCTGTCGCACAACTTCTTATTTATGTGGGAGCCATAAATGTCTTGATCATATTCGCTGTAATGTTCGTAAATGGCTCAGAATGGTCTAAAGATAAGAATTATTGGACTATTGGAGATGGGTTCACTTCACTCGTTTGTATAACTTTTGTTTTTTCACTAATGACTACTATCCCAGATACGTCATGGTATGGAATTCTTTGGACTACAAGATCAAACCAAATAGTAGAACAGGGTCTCATAAATAATGTTCAACAAATTGGAATTCATTTAGCAACCGATTTTTATCTTCCGTTTGAACTCATTTCCATAATTCTTCTAGTTTCTTTAATAGGTGCAATTACTATGGCTCGGCAATAAGAAAACTTAGAAAAAGTAAAAATTATAAGAATTGCAAATCTAAAATAAATAACTAAAGAATCACAATTTTGATTTAGTAAAACCCATCTACTGCCAACAAATACCTCCTTTCTTTTCTCTTTTGTTGTGTAATTGTTCTATTGTAATTAATTGAATCGGTTCAATTCTTTGCCCTCATATTGAAATGAATCGAGATTGATAAGGAGTTAGTTAATGATGTTTGAGCATGTACTTTTTTTGAGTGTCTATTTATTTTCGATTGGTATCTATGGATTGATCACAAGCCGAAACATGGTTAGAGCTCTAATATGTCTTGAACTTATACTGAATTCAATTAATCTAAATCTCGTAACATTTTCTGATCTATTTGATAGTCGCCAATTAAAAGGAGATATTTTCGCCATTTTTGTTATAGCCCTTGCCGCTGCTGAAGCCGCTATTGGACTATCCATTCTTTCTTCCATCCATCGTAATAGGAAATCCACTCGTATCAATCAATCTAATTTATTGAATAATTAGACTTTTTAATAATTAGACATAAAATCCTCTAAACAAAGGCGCACATATTAAAATAATATAGAAATCCATACTATTTTCTTAGTATTATTTGAGAATATCCTTTTTTTTTTAGTAAGTAGGTTATTGCATAGTATTCTTTTTCACTTAAATGAATTTTTGTATTTGTAATTCATTGATATTGCAATATTCAAATTGCAATAATTTATATTGAAAAGACGATAGCCAATAAAATAAATTGGCTAATTCGAAATCGTCTGTACAATTTGTAAAATTCTTTCTTATTGTTGAAGTCCAAAATTCAAGTCTCTTGGCTCTTTTCACGCTTTCTCACAAACGGATTAAAAAATAGATTTTTAATTTTGAAGTTTGGATAAACCATTGCTTCGTCTGGTGTCTACAATACATATGACTCATATAGTACTAATTTTCTTTTTACCAGATCGAAAAATTTTATGTTGAAAAGAAAAATTTATAGATCCAATGTCACATTCCGTAAAAATTTATGATACATGTATAGGATGCACTCAATGTGTACGAGCTTGTCCAACAGATGTATTAGAAATGATACCCTGGGATGGATGTAAAGCCAAGCAAATTGCTTCCGCGCCGAGAACCGAAGATTGTGTGGGTTGTAAGAGATGTGAATCTGCCTGCCCGACAGATTTTTTAAGTGTCCGCGTTTATTTAGGGCCTGAAACAACCCGTAGCATGGCTCTATCTTATTGATACGTTACAAAAACAAAAAACTTCATTTGAATCGTCTGATTCCTCTTTACCGAAGAAGCCTGTGCTCGAAATAATCGAGCACGGGCTTTTCTGGTCAAAACGTATCTTGTCTTTATCACTTTATCATGAGTTATTTTCCTTGGTTAACAATACTTGTTGTTTTGCCGATATTTGCCGGTTCATTAATTTTCTTTTTACCTCATAAGGGAAACAAAATCGTTAGGTGGTATACTATATCTATTTGTTTATTAGAATTCCTTCTAATGACTTATGCGTTCTGTTATCATTTCCAACTGGAGGATCCCTTAATTCAATTAAAGGAGGATTATAAATGGATAGATGTCTTCGATTTCCATTGGAGATTGGGAATCGATGGACTTTCATTAGGATCCATTTTATTGACAGGATTTATCACTACTTTAGCTACTTTAGCAGCTTGGCCAATTACACGGAATTCGCGATTATTCTATTTCCTGATGCTCGCAATGTATAGTGGTCAAATAGGATTATTTTCTTCGCGAGACCTTTTACTTTTTTTTATCATGTGGGAGTTAGAATTAATTCCTGTTTACTTACTTTTATCCATGTGGGGGGGAAAGAGGCGTCTATATTCAGCTACAAAGTTTATTTTGTATACTGCAGGCGGTTCTATTTTTTTCTTAATCGGAGTTCTGGGTATGGGCTTATACGGTTCCAACGAACCAGGATTAGATTTGGAAAGATTAATTAATCAATCATACCCCGCAACCTTGGAAATACTTTTATATTTTGGCTTCCTTATTGCTTATGCTGTCAAATTGCCGATTATACCCCTACATACGTGGTTACCAGATACCCATGGGGAAGCACATTATAGTACATGTATGCTTTTAGCGGGAATATTATTAAAGATGGGAGCATATGGATTGATTCGGATCAACATGGAATTGTTACCTCATGCTCATTATCTATTTTCGCCCTGGTTAGTAATAATAGGAGCTATCCAAATAATCTATGCAGCTTCAACTTCTCTTGGTCAACGAAATTTCAAAAAAAGAATAGCTTATTCCTCTGTATCTCACATGGGTTTCATAATTATAGGAATTGGTTCCATAACCAACATTGGACTCAATGGAGCTATTTTACAAATATTATCCCATGGATTTATTGGTGCTACACTTTTTTTCTTGGCAGGAACCGCTTCTGATAGAATGCGTCTTGTTTATCTCGAAGAACTGGGAGGAATATCTATCCCAATGCCTAAAATTTTTACCATGTTTAGTAGCTTTTCAATGGCTTCTCTTGCCTTACCAGGAATGAGTGGTTTTGTCGCAGAATTAGTAGTATTTTTTGGACTAATTACTAGTCCAAAATTTTTGTTAATGCCAAAAGCACTAATTACTTTTGTAATGGCAATTGGAATGATATTAACTCCTATTTATTTATTATCTATGTTACGCCAGATGTTCTATGGATACAAGCTATTTAATGTTCCAAACGCAAATTTTGTGGATTCTGGACCACGAGAACTCTTTATTTTAATCTGTATCTTTTTACCAGTAATAGGAATTGGTATTTATCCAGATTTTGTTCTCTCCCTATCCGTTGACAGGGTAGAGGCTCTCTTATCCAATTATTATCCTAAATAGGTTTGGTTTTTTTTACTAGTCTGCTCTATTAATGCAGAAATAAGTAAAAAAGTATAATTAGATCTATCTCGAATTTTTGAGAACCCTTTGAGAAGGCGCTCAAGGGGTTCTCAAATAAAATATAAAAGTAAAAACGTTCATTTCATGAACGTTTTTTTTTATGTAATCATTTAGGTGTTAATGTAAACGAACCATAACTATGTAAACCTATTCCTAATAGATTGATACCAAAATAACAAATCCAAATTATAAGAAATCCTATCGAAGCTATAAGTGCAGAATTCGTACCCTTCCAATTTGGATTTGTTCTACTATGTAAATAAATTGCGAATATGGTCCAAGTAATAAATGCCCAAGTTTCCTTAGGATCCCAATTCCAATAGGATCCCCAGGCCTCATTAGCCCATACTGCTCCACAAAGAATACCTATGGTTAAAAGGGTAAATCCTAGGCTAATGATACGATAACTCCAAGAATCCAAACGCTCCGTTAATTGATATTTGTAATAATTTGGAAATGAAGGGACAGGGGCGCTTTTTAAAGCACTTCTTTTTGCATAAAAAAATGCAATCTCACTAAAGAAAAATGTTTTATTTAAAACATTTTTTTTCTTTTTAGAAAAGAAATGGAAATTATTTCGAAATCTAATGATTAGAATAGCGGCAGATAATAAGGATCCGCACAAAAGAGTTGCATAACTTAATAACATCATACTGACATGCATCATTAACCACTGAGATTGTAGAGCAGGTACTAGTATCGTGGATTGATGCATTTCAGTTAAAAGACCCGACGTGGCAAAGCCTTGCGTTAAAATAGTACTTGGCGTAGTTATTGTGCTTAAATCATTTTTAGAGTTCTGTATTTTAGGAATGGTATGAAGAATATACAGAGCCCATGAAAGGAAGATCAATGACTCATATAAATTACTTAATGGAAAATGTCCCGAAGAAACCCAACGAGAAACTAAGAATCCTGTTATAGAGAAAAAAGTAACTATCATTCCTTTTTCTGACGAATCACGTAATCTCCCAAGTTCACGAACTAATAAGGTTATCAAATGAATCGTAATCACAATTGAAATCGTTGAGAAAGAGATATGAGTTAGTATATGTTCTAAAGTTGCAAATAGCATAAGGGGAAGGTCCCATTACAAAATTGTAAATTTCGAATTGATTTCTAATCTATTGTATTCCTTTTCAAGAATGCCGCCACTCGGATTCGAACCGAGATGCTTGAGCACTGCTTCCTAAGAGCAGCGTGTCTACCAATTTCACCATGGCGGCTAACTTCAAATAATAGGTAACTTAAAAGAATAATAGCTATTATCTCGGGAATCGTCGATATTGGGAAAGTCCATAAAATTTAGGAACATTAGAGTTTTCATTAAAATGGACTTCGTTTGGTAGTATCGTTTCCATTTTTTTTTTACAATAAACTCTTGCTTTGCCCAATAGAAACACTGGTTGAAAGAGTTGGAACTTCTTTTTTCTAACTTGCAATTATAGATATAGAACTAATTTTTTCTAATTAATTTATCGTTTAAATTTTGAAAATTCTTTCAATACAATGAAAAAAATCCAAAAGGGTTTCTATTTAATGATGAAATTAAAATGGATAAATAGAAAAGGCTTTTTGGATTTTTGAAAAATTTCTAGAATGAAAGTCTTTATGCTCTTATTAATAAGATTTACTAACCTTATGATTTTGGATAAGATAGGTGGAAGTTGTAAGTCCTATTGTAAGAATACTCCACTTTTCATAATTTTCATAATAAAATATGAGCATTCTATTATGAAAATTATGAAAAGTTCATTGATAGGAAAAGAATACTTAGCACACAGTATACCAAACAAAACTTTTTTTTATTGTATATATAAGAGGGGTTTGTTATAAGAATATTGTACCGAAGTAATTCGACACATAAAAGTACATTCAAAGAAGAATCCAAATTATTAAATAATTGGAATTCTTTTTTGAAAAATCAATTCATATTATTCCAAAATCTTATTATTTGTTTGTTTGTTGCCCAGAAAAACCCTTTGGTTTTGGATGCTCATTACCACTGGAAAATGATCTTGATTTTACTAAAGAATAAGATTGTACTATGGAAAAATAAGTCTTTTTCTTCCAAATATTTTTACGAATACGCTTTTTTGACATTGAAGTACGTTTTTTTGGAACTGCCATTCAAAAAGGAAATTACTTTTTTCTAGTTGTATGTGAAAGACATCTATTGCTGCAAATCAATCCTTCTTTCTTGTTTTTATTAGTATTTATACTTAGATACTGAAAGATACTGAAATTGTGAATTATTTTTTACTTCATTTTGTCTAATGCGGATAAGACAAGAATTTTTAAACATTTTTTCTGTATATATTTTATACTTTGTTTTAATAATATAGAATATATAGAAGGGTTTCCCATTTATATCTATTTATATATCAAGTATACTCCATATATAGATATATGGTATGGAAGCCTATCCCCCGGGGGGATAAAAAGAAGGGAAAATTCAAATAGTTAATTAAGCTCAGAATGATATTGTATTGTATTCCATAAAGGAAAGGAATTCTAATCAAAACAAAAAATACTGAGTCTCTTAAACAAGACATTCTAAAACTTAGGTAATTTATAGTCATAAGGACTATTCGATAATTTCTTATAAACATAGATTTTCATTGGAATTCACTCAATCAGTTATGGAACAAGAGAGCTGTTTCATCTTTGTTTTAAAGAAATATAAAAATGAATAGAAAGTAAAAAGTAAAACGATTCCTTTTTTTTTTTTTGTAAATATCTTTATTTAGATAATAACTAGGTAACGAAGTTATTTGATTAACTTTTTGAATTTAACCAACTAAACCCATTCTTCATTTTTTATTATTTCAATGAGATAAATTTTTAAAAAATGAAGAATTCCAGTATTTTTTCTTATTCTTTTTATTTATTCTTTCAGAAAGAGATAAGAGTTGGTTTGGTGAATCGGAAACAATTTTATAGAAAAATTGAAGTAAAAATCGCAATTTCTTTTCTTATGGAACATACATATCAATATGCATGGGTAATCCCTCTTCTCCCACTTCCAGTTATTATGTCAATGGGATTTGGCCTTATTCTTATTCCGACAGCAACAAAAAATCTTCGTCGCATATGGGCTTTTCCTAGTGTTTTACTCTTAAGTATAGCTATGGTATTCTCAGTTCAACTGTCTATTCAACAAATAAATGGAAGTTCTATCTATCAATATCTATGGTCTTGGACCGTCAATAATGATTTTTCTTTAGAATTTGGATACTTGATTGACCCACTTACTTCTATTATGTTAATACTAATTACTACTGTAGGAATCCTGGTTCTTATTTATAGTGATGGTTATATGTCTCACGATGAAGGATATTTGAGATTTTTTGTTTATATAAGTTTTTTCAATACTTCTATGTTGGGATTGGTTACTAGCTCCAATTTGATACAAATTTATTTTTTTTGGGAACTCGTGGGAATGTGTTCTTATTTATTGATAGGCTTTTGGTTTACACGACCAATCGCAGCGAGTGCTTGTCAAAAAGCTTTTGTAACTAATCGTGTAGGGGATTTTGGTCTATTATTAGGAATTTTAGGTTTTTTTTGGATAACAGGTAGTTTAGAGTTTAGGGATTTGTTCCAAATCGCTAATAACTGGATTCCTAATAATGGAATTAACTCTTTACTTACTACTTTGTGTGCTTTTTTATTATTCCTTGGTGCAGTTGCGAAATCCGCACAATTCCCTCTTCACGTATGGTTACCCGATGCTATGGAAGGACCCACTCCTATTTCGGCTCTTATACACGCAGCAACTATGGTTGCTGCGGGAATTTTTCTTCTAGCTCGACTTCTTCCTCTTTTCATATCTTTACCTTTGATAATGAGTTTTATTTCTTTAGTAGGTACAATAACACTATTCTTAGGAGCTACTTTAGCTCTTGCTCAGAGAGATATTAAAAGAAGCTTAGCCTATTCTACAATGTCTCAATTGGGTTATATGATGTTAGCTCTAGGTATAGGTTCTTATCAAGCTGCTTTATTCCATTTGATCACTCATGCTTATTCAAAAGCTTTATTGTTCTTGGGATCTGGATCCGTTATTCATTCAATGGAACCTCTTGTTGGGTATTCACCAGATAAAAGTCAAAATATGGTTCTTATGGGCGGTTTAAGAAAATACATTCCAATCACAAGAACTACTTTTTTATGGGGTACACTTTCTCTTTGTGGTATTCCACCTCTTGCTTGCTTCTGGTCCAAAGATGAAATCCTTAGTAATAGTTGGTTGTATTCGCCCTTTTTTGGAATAATAGCTTCCTTTACTGCAGGATTAACTGCCTTTTATATGTTTCGGATATATTTACTTACATTTGGTGGGTATTTGCGTGTTCATTTTCAAAATTACAGTAGCACTAAAGAGAGTTCCTTGTATTCAATATCCTTATGGGGAAAAAGGATACCCAAAGGAGTGAATAGGGATTTCGTTTTATCAACAACGAAGAGTGGAGTTTCTTTTTTTTCACAAAATATACCCAAAATTCAAGGTAATACAAGAAATAGGATAGGATCCTTTACTACGTCTTTTGGGGCTAAAAACACTTTTGCCTATCCGCATGAAACGGGAAATACTATGTTATTTCCTCTTCTTATATTACTACTTTTCACTTTGTTCATTGGATTCATAGGAATCTCTTTTGATAATGGAGGAATGGATAATGGAATAGCAGAGTTAACCATATTATCAAAGTGGTTAACTCCCTCAAAAAACTTTACCCAGGAAAGTTCTAATTCTTTTGTAAATTCATATGAATTTATTACTAATGCAATTTCTTCTGTAACTCTAGCTATCTTTGGTTTATTCATAGCATATATCTTCTATGGATCTGCTTATTCTTTTTTTCAGAATTTGGATTTAATAAACTCTTTTGTAAAAAGAAATCCTAAAAAAGAATTTTTGGATCAAGTAAAAAAAAATATATACAGTTGGTCATATAATCGTGGTTATATAGATATTTTCTATACTAGGGTCTTTACCCTCGGTATAAGAGGGTTAACCGAACTAACGGAGTTTTTTGATAAGGGTGTTATTGATGGAATTACCAATGGAGTGGGTCTTGCTAGTTTTTGTATAGGAGAAGAAATTAAATATGTAGGGGGAGGTCGAATCTCGTCTTATTTATTCTTTTTTTTATGTTATGTATCTGTGTTTTTATTCTTTTTTCTTTCTTAAGTTAAGGAATTCAAGTCTCTTGCAAAAATAACTATCCTACCCCTTTCTACAATCTCTCTATAATCCCACCTTGTTACATAAGGTAAGTATTGTATAATCGTTCGGTTTTCCGCGATTTTTTCCATTCCTCTGTGTAAATACCCTAATATGGGTTCACAATCAATAACATCCTCACCATCAAGAGTAACGATCAGTCGAAGAACACCATGCATTGATGGGTGTTGAGGGCCCATATTGACTATCATGAGATCTTTTTTTGTAAGCGGTAGACTCATATCCTTTCTTCCTTAATTCATTATTCCATGAAAATGGATTATTCCATGAATTCCTCAAAGTGAGGCTCATCAAAATGAAAAATCTAAGACTACTATAAAGACTACTAAAAAAATAATAAAACAAGAAAAAAATTTGAAGGATTAAATTACTGCTCCCGAATATTCAACTGACCGATTAATTTCTTATAACGTACTCTATTTTTCTTTGCCAAATAAGCCAGCAAACGTCGACGTTTTCCCAAAAGTCTTCGTAGACCTCTTTCCGATGAAAAATCTTTTTTGTGTAATTCCAAATGTGAAGCAAGTCTCCGTATCTTATTGGTGAAACTGAATACTTGAAATTCAACAGAACCCCTGTTTTCTTCTTTTTCTTCTTTAACCATAAATCCTAAAATTTTTCTACCTCCTTTCTTTTTCATGTATTTTTCTGATCAGGAAAAATAAAAAATTATGTCAGTTATTTTGAAGTTATTCTAATCTCGTACACACACAAATTTGCAATTATTCATCTACTACTGGAATTTGGATTTTTTTTATCGATGCAAATTGGATTTGGATAGAAGGGTACATTCTTTCTACTATTTTAGATAGAAGAAATGTTTCTTCTATCTAAATATAGTAGAAAGAATTTTGCTGATTTATTTATTGCTATATGCAATTTATGGAATTGATACACCATTTAATTGATATCATTTAGCAAAATGAAACACAGCATAGGCATCCATCTTTTGGCTCGAGAATTTCACGGGATAGAGATATGGTATAAGAAATAGACTATTAAGTAACTCTAAATGAATTGTGGATACATCTGTATCCTTAACATACTGAAACGATTGCCATTATTCGTATCAAACCAATAGCGATTCATACAAGCTAAATCTTCTAATCAATGGTGGGCCAATAATGAATTTTTTTGCATATGTATTAAGACGCTTGGCCTG
>NW_025422530.1:12500-100000 GCF_904849725.1 Hordeum vulgare subsp. vulgare | reverse complement strand
CCAACTAGGTATCATAAGGAAATGGATCCCGGTTGTTCAATCCTTTGATAACCAAGGTCATTCTTTGCTAAAGAGAAATGATCACTATGAGTCAGACTCAATAGAATTGGATCCATTCCAAATAGCGAGAATTAGGATTCTTGATCCCTCTCAATCTCTCTTTCAATTCGAGGATCCAGAGAGGTGTTTTCATAGTCATCTCCGAATATTTGCCATCTCGGAATATTTTCGATTTCATTTTTCTATGATATGTCTTTCTATATGAAAATTGGTTATTTACGATGTACGATGATCCCTGTTAAGCATCCATGGCTGAATGGTTAAAGCGCCCAACTCATAATTGGTAAATTTGCGGGTTCAATTCCTGCTGGATGCACACGAACGGGAACATTCCATAAGTCTATTGGAACTGGCTCTCTATCCATGGAATCTCATCCATCATCCATACATAACGAATTGGTATGGTATATTCATACCATAACATAAGAACAATAAGAACTCGAATTCTTATCGATACTGGAACTCAGAGCATAGGAGGGAAAGTCGATTTATGGATGGAATCAAATACGCAGTATTTACAGAAAAAAGTCTTCGTTTATTGGGAAAGAATCAATATACTTTTAATGTCGAATCGGGATTCACTAAGACAGAAATAAAGCATTGGGTCGAACTCTTCTTTGGTGTTAAGGTGGTAGCTGTGAATAGCCATCGACTACCTGGAAAAGGTAGAAGAATAGGACCTATTCTGGGCCATACAATGCATTACAGACGTATGATCATTACCCTTCAACCGGGTTATTCTATTCCACTTCTAGATAGAGAAAAAAACTAAAGGAGAATACTTAATAATACGGCGAAACATTTATACAAAACACCTATCCCGAGCACACGCAAGGGAACCGTAGACAGGCAAGTGAAATCCAATCCACGAAATAATTTGATCCATGGACGGCACCGTTGTGGTAAAGGTCGTAATTCCAGAGGAATCATTACCGCAAGGCATAGAGGGGGAGGTCATAAGCGCCTATACCGTAAAATAGATTTTCGACGGAATCAAAAAGACATATCTGGTAGAATCGTAACCATAGAATACGACCCTAATCGAAATGCATACATTTGTCTCATACACTATGGGGATGGTGAGAAGAGATATATTTTACATCCCAGAGGGGCTATAATTGGAGATACTATTGTTTCTGGTACAAAAGTTCCTATATCAATGGGAAATGCCCTACCTTTGAGTGCGGTTTGAACTATTGATTTACGTAATTGGAAGTAACCAATTAGGTTTACGACGAAACCTAGAAATCGATCACTGATCCAATTTGACTACCTCTACGGGATAGACCTCAACAGAAAACTGTTGAGTAACGGCAGCAAGTGATTGAGTTCAGTAGTTCCTCATAGAAAATTATTGACTCTAGAGATATGGTAATATGGAGAAGACAAAATTGTTTGAAGCACGCACAGAACCGGAAGCGCCCCTTGTTTCAAAGAGAGGAGGACGGGTTATTCACATTTAATTTGATGGTCAGAGGCAAATTGAAAGCTAAGCAGTGGTAATTAAGACCCCCGGGGGAAAATAGGGATGTCTCCTACGTTACCCATAATATGTGGAAGTATCGACGTAATTTCATAGAGTCATTCGATCTGAATGCTACATGAAGAACATAAGCCAGATGACGGAACGCAGAGACCTAGGATGTAGAAGATCATAACATGAGCGATTCGGCAGATTTGGATTCCTTTCCTATATATCCACTCATGTGGTACTTCATCATATGATTCATATAAGATCCATCTGTCTAGAGATCGTCATATACATCTAGAAAGCCGTATGCTTTGGAAGAAGCTTGTACAGTTTGGGAAGGGGTTTTTTGAGAGAAAAGAAGAATCTACTTCAACCGATATGCCCTTAGGCACGGCCATGCATAACATAGAAATCACACGTGGAAGGGGTGGGCAATTAGCTAGAGCAGCAGGTGCTGTAGCGAAACTCATTGCAAAAGAGGGTAAATCGGCCACTTTAAGATTACCATCTGGGGAGGTCCGTTTAGTATCCCAAAATTGCTTAGCAACAGTCGGACAAGTGGGTAATGTTGGGGTGAACCAAAAAAGTTTGGGTAGAGCCGGATCTAAGTGTTGGCTAGGTAAACGCCCCGTAGTAAGAGGGGTAGTTATGAACCCTGTGGACCACCCCCATGGGGGCGGTGAAGGGAAAGCTCCCATTGGTAGAAAAAAACCCACAACCCCTTGGGGTTATCCTGCGCTTGGAAGAAGAACTAGGAAAAGGAAAAAATATAGCGATAGTTTTATTCTTCGTCGCCGTAAGTAAATACGTAACTAGGAATATGGAAAATTGCATTTTTGGAATTTGCAATAATGCGATGGGCGAACGACGGGAATTGAACCCGCGCATGGTGGATTCACAATCCACTGCCTTGATCCACTTGGCTACATCCGCCCCTTATCCAGCTAAAGGATTTTTTTCTTTTTTCCGTTGATCATTATTCTATTTATTCTGACCTCCGTACTTCGATCGAGATATTGGACATAGAATGCCACTCTTTAAAAAGGAAAAAAGGAGTAATCAGCTGTGACACGAAAAAAAAACGAATCCTTTTGTAGCTCATCATTTATTGGCAAAGATAGAAAAGGTCAATATGAAGGAGGAGAAAGAAACAATAGTAACGTGGTCCCGGGCATCTAGCATTCTACCCACAATGGTTGGCCATACAATTGCGATTCATAATGGAAAGGAACATATACCTATTTACATAACAAATCCTATGGTAGGTCGCAAATTGGGAGAATTCGTGCCTACTCGGCATTTTACGAGTTATGAAAATGCAAGAAAGGATACTAAATCTCGTCGTTAACTGAATTCTGAATAGAAAGATTAAGAAGAAAAAAAAGATTCAAAATAAAGTAAAGGTAGGCGGGGAATAAACTTATTTATGACAAGTTTCAAACTAGTAAAGTATATCCCTAGGATAAAGAAGAAGAAAAGTGGGCTAAGGAAACTCGCAAGGAAAGTTCCAACCGATCGTCTACTTAAGTTCGAGAGAGTTTTCAAAGCACAAAAACGTATCCCTATGTCTGTTTTCAAAGCACAAAGAGTTCTTGACGAGATTCGGTGGCGTTACTACGAGGAAACTGTTATGATACTGAACCTCATGCCCTATCGAGCATCTTATCCCATCTTAAAGTTGGTTTATTCGGCAGCCGCAAATGCAACTCATTATAGGGATTTCGACAAAGCGAATTTATTCATTACTAAAGCCGAAGTCAGTAGGAGTACTATTATGAAGAAATTCAGACCTCGAGCTCGAGGACGTAGTTTCCCTATAAAAAAAAGCATGTGTCATATAACAATTGTACTAAATATAGTAAAGAAATCTAAATAACCTTTAGATCCATCTAAGATTTCGATTCCCAGTAAAAAAAAATATAGAATAGAAAAATATGGGACAAAAAATAAATCCACTCGGTTTCAGACTTGGTACAACCCAAAAACACCATTCCTTTTGGTTCGCACAACCAAAAAATTATTCTGAAGGTCTACAGGAAGATAAAAAAATAAGGGATTGTATCAAGAACTATATACAAAAGAATAGGAAAAAGGGCTCGAATAGAAAAATAGAATCAGACTCAAGTTCCGAAGTAATTACACATAATAGAAAAATGGACTCAGGTTCAAGTTCCGAAGTAATTACACATATAGAAATTCAAAAAGAAATCGATACGATCCACGTCATAATCCATATTGGATTCCCAAATTTATTAAAGAAAAAAGGAGCAATCGAAGAATTAGAGAAAGATCTACAAAAGGAAATTAACTCTGTAAACCAGAGATTTAATATTTCTATCGAAAAAGTTAAAGAACCTTATAGACAGCCTAACATTCTTGCAGAATATATAGCTTTCCAATTAAAAAATAGAGTTTCATTCCGAAAGGCAATGAAAAAAGCCATTGAATTAACTAAAAAAGCAGATATAAGGGGAGTAAAAGTAAAAATTGCGGGTCGTCTCGGAGGAAAAGAAATTGCACGTGCCGAATCCATTAAAAGGGGCAGACTTCCCCTCCAAACAATCCGCGCTAAAATTGATTATTGCTGCTATCCAATTCGAACTATCTATGGAGTATTAGGTGTAAAAATTTGGATATTCGTAGACGAAGAATAACTAATCTTGTCTTCGAATTCTGTCCATTGATAGAATAAAAAATGACAAGAGACTTTTTTCCTGAAATCCCTGCAAAAGAAGAAATTCTACCTCTTTCTATAAGATTTAATGAAAATTGATAAATCATTTAATATAATTGCTATGCTTAGTGTGTGACTCGTTATTTTTTTTTCTTTTTTAAAGAAAAAAACTTAGTAATTATAGAAAATTAACTAATACTAATAACCAACCTATTGCTTCGTATTGTCGAGATCCTAACTAAGAAACAGTCACTATATGAATAAATACCTCTATCATAAATGAGTAGATGTGTCATATAGTTGTAGCAACTGCACTTTTTTATCTAAAAAAAAAATGGGATTCTAGGTTGTGAAGCAAAACTAAAGGGATGTGGATAAAGGGAGGGATGATAGAAAGAAGGAAGAGGAAATAAATAAGATATAGAATTCCACTGTGTATGGTCTATGAATTACATCATAAAAGGCAATGTGAAAAAGCATCAATATAATAAAACTAATAGAGAATGAAAAATTGTAACTTGAAAGAAGAACTACAAATTTTAAGCAATAATAAAGAGCCGCCCGGGTTAATAAAACTGAGAAAATTAACTCGGAAAGAAATTTTTTGGAAGCTCCGTTGCGGGATTCAGACCTAACCATTCAAGGAGAAGCAGTGGGAACGACAGAACCTATGATTCCATAGGATTTTATTGAAAAGAATCCTAACACTTCATTGGGTGGGATGGCGGAACAAACCAAAAAAATTGTCTTATTTGGTAAGTTTATAAATTAACAAATAAGACAGGAAAGAGTAAATATTCGCCCGCGAAATTCTTATTGAATTAGAATACTTTACCGCGATTCAATAAGAGTAAAAATAAGGATATTTTTTAGAAGGACTACATTATTATCTATAAATATAGAATTTAGATAAATATCCACACACATCTGGATATATTCTAGATCTTCTTTTTTGACTATATATTATATTTTTCTGTTTTAACAAATTCAATATAAAAATAAAAAAAAAACCTAACTTTTTCTATTATCTATTAATGTGTATCTATCCGTACCGTAATATTTTTAAATATTATGGAATTAGAGAAATTTATTTACATGCTTTCTCATTCCATTCGCGAGGAGCTGGATGAGAAGAAACTCTCATGTCCAGTTTTGGAGTAGAGATGGAACTAAGAAAGAGAACCATCGACTATAACCCCAAAAGAACCAGATTTCGCAAACAACATAGAGGAAGAATGAAAGGAAAATCCTTCCGAGGCAATCGTATTTGTTTTGGTAGATATGCTCTTCAAGCACTTGAACCCGCTTGGATCACGGCGAGACAGATAGAAGCAGGACGAAGAGCAATAACACGATATGCACGTCGTGGTGGAAAAATATGGGTACGTATATTTCCCGACAAACCGGTTACACTAAGACCCACGGAAACACGTATGGGCTCGGGAAAGGGGTCCCCCGAATATTGGGTAGCCGTTGTTAAACCAGGTCGTATACTTTATGAAATGGGGGGAGTATCTGAAACTGTAGCTAGAGCAGCTATCTCCATAGCGGCCAGTAAAATGCCCATACGAAGTCAATTTATTCGATTAGAGATATAGAACCCTAAAAGGGGTATGGAAGAAAAAAAATGCCCGGTTTTTCTTTCTGGAAAGACAATATTTCTTTCATCCTTTTGCATTGAAATAACAAATTGAAATCAAAATAATATGATTCAACCTCAGACCCTTTTAAATGTAGCAGACAATAGTGGAGCTCGAAAATTGATGTGTATTCGAGTCATAGGAGCTGCTGGTAATCAGCGATATGCTCGTATTGGTGATGTTATTGTTGCTGTAATCAAAGACGCATTGCCCCAAATGCCTCTAGAAAGATCCGAAGTAATTCGAGCTGTAATTGTACGTACATGTAAAGAATTCAAATGCGAAGACGGTATAATAATCCGCTATGATGACAATGCTGCGGTTATAATTGATCAAAAAGGCAACCCAAAAGGAACTCGAGTTTTTGGCGCGATTGCCGAGGAATTGAGAGAATTGAATTTTACCAAAATAGTTTCATTAGCTCCTGAAGTATTATAAATACTAGTAGGCGAAATTTAGATCAAAGAATTAATATTAGTAGATTGTGTTTTACGTATATGTTTTAAAATCCAAAATGAAAAGAAAAAAAAAGAAAACATGTTGATTATAGAAAAATTAGGAGGAACCTAGAATTAGAGTCTTATGGGCAAGGACACTATTGCTGATTTACTAACTTCTATAAGAAACGCGGACATGAATAAAAAAGGAACAGTTCGAGTAGTATCTACAAATATTACCGAAAACATTGTTAAAATACTTCTACGAGAGGGTTTTCTTGAAAGTGTTCGGAAACATCAGGAACGTAACAGATATTTCTTGGTTTCAACTTTGCGACATCAAAAGAGAAAGACTCGAAAAGGAATATATAGAACAAGAACTTTTTTAAAGCGTATTAGCCGACCCGGCTTACGAATTTATACCAACTATCAAGGAATTCCTAAAGTTTTGGGTGGAATGGGAATTGCTATTCTTTCTACTTCTCGAGGGATAATGACAGATCGAGAAGCTCGACTAAACAGAATTGGGGGAGAAGTCTTATGTTATATATGGTAATCGCCCCGCCTATAGTGCTCGAATTCTACCTCGCCCTTCCTATTTTGAAAATAAAAATGGAAAAATAGGAGAAAAAAATATGACAGAAAAAAAAAATAGGAGAGAAAAAAAAAACCCGAGAGAAGCAAAAGTTACTTTTGAAGGTTTAGTTACGGAAGCCCTACCCAATGGAATGTTCCGCGTTCGGCTAGAGAATGACACCATCATCCTAGGCTATATTTCAGGAAAGATCCGGTCTAGTTCTATACGAATACTGATGGGGGATAGGGTCAAAATTGAAGTAAGTCGTTATGATTCAAGCAAGGGACGTATAATTTATAGACTTCCCCATAAGGATTCGAAGCGTATCGAAGACTCGAAGGATAGCGAAGATTTGAAGGATAGCGAAGATTTGAAGAATACCAAAGATTCAAAGGATTAGGTTTTTCTTTTTTTTTTCTAGGGTAATAAATTCTAAGTTCTAAAATTCAAGCGAAGAGACTTATTTTTTTCCAAAATATTAGATTCATAGTTTAAAAAAGGATACGGAAATATGAAAATAAGAGCTTCCGTTCGTAAAATTTGTACAAAATGTCGACTGATTCGTAGGCGTGGACGAATTAGAGTGATTTGCTCTAATCCGAAGCATAAACAAAGACAGGGGTAATCTTTCGAAAAAGAACTTTACTGTCTAAAAAGTAAAAAAAAAGTACCCGCGGAAATGTTCCAATTCCAAATAAAATAATTTCAAATAATTAAAGTAAAGGGTGTATTTTACCCTGAAACGGATATCTTTGTATCTTTTTTTTTATTTCTAACTCATATTTATGAGATAATAAAATATGGCAAAAGCTATACCAAAAATTGGTTCACGTAAGAAAGTGCGTATTGGTTTACGTAGGAATGCACGTTTTAGTTTACGGAAGAGTGCACGTAGAATAACAAAAGGGGTTATTCATGTTCAAGCTAGTTTCAACAATACCATTATAACTGTTACAGACCCACAAGGTCGGGTGGTTTTCTGGTCCTCGGCCGGTACTTGTGGATTCAAAAGCTCAAGAAAAGCATCACCCTATGCTGGTCAAAGAACAGCAGTAGATGCTATTCGTACAGTAGGTTTGCAACGAGCAGAAGTTATGGTAAAGGGCGCTGGTAGTGGAAGAGATGCCGCATTACGAGCCATTGCTAAAAGTGGTGTGCGATTAAGTTGTATACGCGATGTAACACCTATGCCGCATAATGGATGTCGACCACCTAAAAAAAGACGTCTGTAAAAGAATTAACCCGCTTTCAACTTTCAAGAGAAATAAACGATTCAATGATAAAATAATAATACTAGTCTATTATGGTTCGAGAGGAGGTAGCAGGATCCACTCAAACACTACAGTGGAAGTGTGTTGAATCAAGAGTAGATAGTAAGCGTCTTTATTATGGTCGTTTCATTCTGTCCCCGCTTAGAAAAGGTCAAGCGGACACCGTTGGTATTGCCTTGCGAAGAGCTTTACTTGGCGAAATAGAAGGAACATGTATCACACGTGCAAAATTTGGGAGCGTGCCACACGAATATTCTACAATAGCAGGTATTGAAGAATCCGTACAAGAAATTTTACTAAATTTGAAAGAAATTGTATTGAGAAGTAATCTCTATGGAGTTAGAGACGCATCAATTTGCGTCAAAGGTCCTAGATACATAACTGCTCAAGATATCATCTTACCGCCTTCCGTAGAAACCGTTGATACGGCACAACCTATAGCTAACTTGACAGAGCCCATTGATTTCTGTATTGATTTACAGATCAAGAGAGATCGTGGATATCAGACAGAACTCAGAAAGAACTATCAAGATGGAAGTTATCCTATAGATGCTGTATCCATGCCTGTTCGAAATGTGAATTATAGTATTTTTTCTTGTGGGAATGGAAATGAAAAACACGAGATACTTTTTCTAGAAATATGGACTAATGGAAGTTTAACCCCTAAGGAAGCGCTTTATGAGGCTTCTCGTAATTTGATTGATTTATTTCTTCCTTTTCTACACGCCGAGGAAGAGGGCACTAGTTTCGAAGAAAATAAAAACAGGTTTACTCCACCCCTTTTTACTTTTCAAAAAAGATTAACTAATCTAAAGAAAAACAAAAAAGGAATTCCATTGAATTGTATTTTTATTGATCAATTAGAATTAACTTCTAGAACATATAATTGTCTAAAAAGGGCCAATATACATACACTATTGGACCTTTTGAGTAAGACTGAAGAAGATCTTATGAGAATTGACAGTTTTCGTATGGAAGATAGAAAACATATATGGGACACTCTAGAGAAGCATCTCCCAATTGATTTACTTAAGAATAAACTCTCGTTTTAAATCCATTGCAATTTTTTTTCTTCTTCTTTTTCGAGTTAGAATAGAATAAAAAGAAAAAAGAAAACAATTTTGCATCTTTGGTACAATCTATATTTTCGCGAAATGGATCATAATAAAATAATAAAATGGATTTTAGGTATCTAGGGAAGATTCTACTTGGAAGTAACTATTTCCTAGATACCTATGGTACTTCATGGTTGAATGAATCAAAAAAAATCTAAAAAAGACCTAAAGTTAACGATTTATCAATGGGTAGTGTTGCTCCAATACCTAACCAAAGAGCTACTACAGTACCGATTAAAAAAACGGTCGTAGCTACTGGGCGGCGAAATGGATTTTGGAATTTATTGACATTCTCTAGAAAAGGTACTGTCAATAAGCCTGTTGGCACAGAAACCATTAAGAGAACGCCCAATAACTTATTGGGTACCGTACGGAGTATTTGAAACACGGGAAAGAAGTACCACTCGGGTAATATTTCCAAAGGAGTTGCAAACGGGTCTGCCGGTTCACCAATCATTGATGGCTCGAGAACCGCTAAACCTACATTACATGCAATAGTACCTAGAATTACTACTGGAAAAATATATAAAAGATCGTTGGGCCATGCGGGTTCCCCGTAATAATTATGTCCCATCCCTTTAGCTAATTTAGCTCTTAATACAGGATCATTTAAGTCTGGTTTCTTTGTTATTGGGATAGGTGAACTCTTTAGGATCCATCCCCCAAAGGAACCGGACATGAGAATTTATCATCATCCGGCTCGAGCAAGAGTGAAAGAAATAAGACCGCGGAAGATCCTTAATAGAATTAAGGTATATAATGACTCAATGACTCTAGACAAAAAAAGCTTTATCAGATTCTCTTTTCCAAAGTTGCACCTACCACTACTCATTGAAAATAATCCTATTCTTATGGGTAAATGCTCAATATCCAAGTGGGCTTACAAATTTGATCATGATCAATTGCTTTGTGGATTGTCTCATGTCTCTTGATTAGTTGGTATTTATCCCCTCAATATCGCAAGTTTCTTACCTCCAAACAAAATATTTACTTGTTACTAATAAAAAATCAAAAAGTTTAGCCTACATTCTTCCTTAGATCCCTTCTTTTACTCCGATAGTATTGCGGATCACAATCGATGCAAAGAAAATGAATGCATTTCCATACTATAATAAAAAGGTAAGTGTAATAAATAGAGAATTGGATCATGTCACATGACTGATTCCATTTCCACTCTATGGGATCTTACGGAGCCTGTTCATGGATGACATGGTTGCGGTATGATCATAGAAGATATTCTCCTCAAGTGAACCAGCCTATCCTTCCTAGGTAGGGGACTTACATGTTGATTGGATGCGGAGACACCTTTGGTTGTGAATTCTAATGTGGCAGATCCAATTCTTTATCTGCATGGCCAAATCAATAATTCAAGTCACACACTCCCATAATCCGCCTTTTTTCTTTCGTAAAATTAACTTCAACTATTTGTATCGTATAAAAATACTTCGGAGTTGAAGAGAAGTATCCAAATGACATGTGTTATTTTACAATAACCCATGCTTGTAGCAATGAAATACCACAACCTACCCGATATGATATATGAGAATTAGAATTCTCTATGATATGCCTTCCCTATAAAGGACCCGAAATACCTTGCTTACGTATCATTGGAAAGTGCATTAACATAAATACGGCAGTAAGCAGAGGCAGTACAAAGGTATGTAAACTATAAAAACGAGTCAAAGTGGATTGGCCCACACTAGCACTTCCGCGTAATAACTCCACTAAAGGCGATCCTATTACCGGAATGGCGTCAGGTACACCTGTCACAATTTTGACTGCCCAATAGCCAATTTGATCCCAAGGCAAAGAATAACCAGTTACACCAAATGATGCAGTCAAAACAGCCAAAACCACACCTGTCACCCAAGTTAATTCACGGGGTTTTTTAAATCCCCCTGTGAGATACACACGAAATACATGCAGGATCATCATTAAAACCATCATACTTGCTGACCATCGATGAACTGATCGGATTAACCAACCAAAGTTGGCCTCGGTCATTATGTATTGAACCGAGGAAAAAGCCTCTGTAACGGTTGGTCGGTAGTAAAAAGTCATAGCAAAACCGGTAGCGACTTGTACTAGAAAACAAGTAAGTGTAATTCCCCCTAAACAATAAAATATGTTGACATGGGGAGGAACATATTTACTAGTTATATCATCCGCAATTGCCTGAATCTCAAGACGTTCCTCAAACCAATCATATACTTTATTGAGATAGGTAACTAACCCACGCCCCCCTCTAAGAGCCGTATATGAAAATTTCATCTCGTACGGCTCAAGCAGAAACACACAAATTTTCAACGAATATTAGAAAAAAGGTTCAAAACTTCATCAGCCACTGAATCGGGTCGATTTGCCTTGAAGATAGCAAATAAAAAAAATCCGGAATATCTTCTTTGTGATGATAATGCCAAAAAATCTCAAGTTGGCGCGTCTTTCTTTCTTCCTTTCCCTTATGTTGGTCATTAGAGGCTTCTTGACTTTTCTCTTCCCTATTTTGGATTTTTTTTTATGCGTAATATAGAAATTATCTTGTTGTGATCCTATGAATCAGTTCAATTAAAACCTTAGATTCATACTAGAGCCACGATGATTTAGTCTCAAGCTAAACAAAAGGCAAGGGTTCTTCGAATAAGAACCGCTTGATAATCATTTATTGAAATTGAATCAGTGTAATGACTCGACAAAATCGATAGAAAAAAAGTTGTCTTTTGGGCAAACAAAATTGTAAGGAAGAAAATTTCTTTTTTATTTTTATTTAAGAACTACTTGAATTTTTCAGTCTGGTTGCGAGGTCTTAATAGTGAGTATGAATCATAGTTCCATTTTTTTTGATCCACTCTATCTATTTCGTGTTCCAGATACTAGAATAAATAATATCTGACGAATTAGAATCATCTTGATAGAGATAACAGGCCCTTTCTATGTATTATCAATAGGATCAATTCTAACAAGTCACACACTCATATTCCAGAGATACCGAAACAAAAAAATTCCGCGGTCGAACTACCATAATATCTAGAAATGTAGAGCTTAAACTAGAAAGGCTTTTTTGGATGGAAAAACTCTGACTTCCTAGTTTTAGTTAGTAGAAACCTAATTGGTTAAAATTCCATCCAGTAAAATGGAAGAATTATAAATTTCTAAAATGATAGATAGGAATATAGCGAATAAAGCCATTGCGACCCCCATAAAAGGAGTAGTCCCCCAACCCGGGGCGACTTTCCCATATTCCGAATTCAAGGGTTTCAGTAAACTACCTGCACCAGTTCGTTTTGGCCTAGGTTTAGAACTATCTTCAACGGTTTGTGTAGCCATAAATTATATTTAATCATTGGTGTTGACTTTGTATACTATTCCGTTGTAGTTGTAAATACACGATCTTTTCGTAGATCCATTGTAATCTTGAAATTCTATAAAAATGGAAACAGCAACTTTAGTCGCCATCTCCATATCTGGTTTACTTGTAAGCTTTACTGGGTATGCCTTATATACCGCGTTTGGGCAACCCTCTCAACAATTAAGAGATCCATTCGAAGAACACGGAGACTAATTTAAGTAAGAAGTCCCCCTATCTGGGAGACTTCTTACTTAAATGAAATTATTTTATTCTTTTAGTTGGAGTTGGTGGAACCTTAGGTGGTTCTCGGAAGAAGATAGCGAAAAAAATTATCCCTAAAGTCGAAACTAAAAGGAACGTATAAACCAATGCTTCCATAGATTCGATCGTGGTTTATTTACAATTATAACTTCCACACCTATTCATTTGTCATTTGGGAGAATTTCCCATATAAAGAAAGAAAAAGAGTCAAAGAAAGGATGGGAGATGTCAAATCAAAAAAGAGAGGTGAAAGATACCATAACAATGTGTATCAGACTGCCTGTTTCTTTGTAGTTGGATCTCCCACTTTTTGGAATGTTCCAAATTCCACTTGAGCATCCAAATCTGGATCAATACCAGCAAAAACATCTCGGAACAATGTTCTAGCGCCATGCCAAATGTGTCCGAAAAAGAAGAGCAAAGCAAAGGTAGCATGACCAAAAGTGAACCAACCCCTTGGACTGCTGCGAAAAACACCATCGGATTTCAAAGTAGCCCGGTCTAATTCAAAAATTTCCCCTAATTGAGAACGCCTCGCATATTTTTTTACAGTAGCAGGATCAGAATAATTTACTCCATTAAGTTCGCCACCATAGAACTCCACCGTTACGCCTACTTGTTCAACACTATATTTGGATTCTGCTCTTCTAAAAGGAACGTCCGCTCTAACAATTCCCTCCTCATCTACCAAAACAACCGGAAATGTTTCAAAAAAAGTAGGCATACGGCGTACAAAAAGCTCACGTCCTTCTTTATCTCTAAAGACGGGATGTCCTAACCATCCAACAGCTATTCCATCCCCATTGTCCATTGAGCCCGCTCTGAATAATCCCCCTTTTGCCGGATTATTACCAATATAATCATAAAAGGCTAATTTTTCGGGAATTTTAGACCAAGCTTCTGATAAACTAAGATTTTCGGCTAAACCATTGCTAACTCTTCGATATATTTCTTGCTGAAAGTATCCCTGATCCCACTGATAACGAGTAGGCCCAAATAATTCGATTGGGGTCGTTGCTGACCCATACCACATAGTTCCAGCAACTACGAAAGCTGCAAAAAAAACAGCAGCGATACTACTGGAAAGTACAGTTTCAATATTGCCCATACGTAATCCTTTATATAGACGTTGAGGCGGACGGACACTAAGATGGAATAAGCCCGCTAATATACCCAATGTACCCGCAGCAATATGATGAGAAGCTATTCCCCCCGGAACAAAAGGATCAAAACCTTCTGCACCCCACGCTGGATTTACAGCTTGTACTTTTCCAGTTAGTCCATAAGGATCGGATACCCATATCCCAGGACCATACAAACCCGTTACATGAAATGCCCCAAAGCCAAAGCAAGCCACCCCTGCAAGAAATAAATGAATTCCAAAGATCTTGGGCAAATCCAAAGAGGGTTTTCCCGTCCGCTCATCAGAGAATATTTCTAGGTCCCAATATACCCAATGCCAGATCGCTGCCAAGAAACACAAGCCAGAAAACACAATATGCGTAGCTGCCACACCTTCATAACTCCAAATACCCGGATTTGTTACAGTTCCTCCTGAAATACTCCAACCACCCCACGAATCCGTTATTCCTAAACGAGTCATGAAGGGAATTACGAACATACCTTGTCTCCACATTGGATCCAGAACAGGATCAGAGGGATCAAAAACTGCTAATTCGTATAAAGCCATTGAGCCAGCCCAACCAGAAACTAGAGCTGTGTGCATTATATGCACCGCAAGCAATCGACCCGGATCATTCAATACGACAGTATGAACACGATACCAAGGCAAACCCATGGAAATACCCCTTTAGCAAAGAAAAATAGACACGATGTCGCTTTATTTTATCGCATTGAAAAAGATTATCCATTGTACCTAACCCTTCTAGGGGATTCTGTGTCAGAAAGCGCGAATATTTATTTCATTCCATTAAAAATAAGAAGCCAATTCTGTTCATAAGAAGAAAGAGAAGCAGATCTATTCTATACTCGATAAGTGCCAATATGCAATGGGTAACTTGGCCAATTTGGAAAAAACGAAGAATAGATCGCTACCCCTCTTTGTTTAGCATTCGAATCACCCATTCCTTTTTCTTTATTCAATCTGTCTTACCTTTCTTATATGTATAACCTTTCCATCTATGTATTAATAGAATCTATAGTATTCATATAGAATAGAATAAGAATAAAATAGAATAGAATAAGAATAAAAATTAAGACAATAAACTGCAGATTCTTTCTTTCTGTTCCATTCTTACGTTTCCATATTAAAGTGTTTCTTACTTAAATTTAATAATATTAATCTAATATGCCCATTGGTGTTCCAAAAGTACCTTACCGGATTCCTGGAGATGAAGAAGCGACTTGGGTTGACTTATACAATGTTATGTATCGAGAAAGGACACTTTTTTTAGGTCAAGAGATTCGTTGCGAGATCACGAATCATATTACAGGTCTCATGGTATATCTGAGTATAGAAGATGGAATTAGTGATATTTTTTTGTTTATAAACTCCCCAGGCGGTTGGCTAATCTCAGGAATGGCTATTTTTGATACGATGCAAACGGTGACACCAGATATATATACAATATGCCTCGGAATAGCCGCGTCCATGGCGTCCTTCATTCTGCTTGGAGGAGAACCCGCCAAGCGTATAGCATTCCCTCACGCGAGGATTATGCTTCACCAACCTGCTAGTGCTTATTATCGGGCAAGGACACCAGAATTTTTACTAGAAGTAGAAGAGTTACACAAAGTTCGCGAAATGATCACAAGGGTTTATGCACTAAGAACAGGCAAGCCTTTTTGGGTTGTATCCGAAGACATGGAAAGGGATGTTTTTATGTCAGCAGACGAAGCCAAAGCTTATGGACTTGTCGATATTGTAGGGGATGAAATGATTGACAAGCACTGCGATACTGATCCAGTGTGGTTTCCGGAAATGTTTAAGGATTGGTAGTGTCCGGATTTCTTGTAAAGTTATTTCACAGCTAAATTCGTGTTTTCCTCGATTTAATAGAAAATAGAAAGACTTCATGATGAGCAATCATCAGGTTAAGATGGATCTAAACCAATCCATTTTTTTCTATATACATACAACATGCCAACGGTTAAACAACTTATTAGAAACGCAAGACAGCCAATACGAAATGCTAGAAAAACGGCTGCGCTTAAAGGATGCCCTCAGCGTCGAGGAACATGTGCTAGGGTGTATGTGCGACTCGTTCAGATCATGACTTCAAACAAATATAAAAAAAATTTGAAGTATCCCTGATTAGTACCAATGAATAGGATATAGCTTCTCTATCCTAGATTTCTATGGTATATGGAATTTCTGGTTTCCTTTGGTGCAAATCGAATTATCTAAATTTGGAAATAAGAAGCAATTCTCCCATTGGTAGCAAATGGTTATCCATTAAGCGGAGGAAATAGTAATAAAAAGAAAAAGGCTTATGCTCTTTTATCTTATAAAGAACGGACTAACAGGGTCAGCTACTTAGCCAACTTTCATAATTAAATACCGTCACTGTATGGATAACTCTTATTGTGAAAAGAGCTATTTACTCTATAATGGATAGGTAGAGCCAAAGAATGTGAACTATACAAGTTCGTAATACTTTTTGATGAAAGAAAGGGCTCCGGTGTATAGAGAGGGCCTCACCGTTTAAAAGGGAACCATAGAAACGATGGAACCCACTATTTTTTTTAGTATTATTTAGAATGAATTTGTTATTTCGTATAGAAATAACTGAACGGAGTGGAATAAAAAATCGTGGTTGGGAAGGTTACTATAGCAAAAGCCATTGGAATTAATATTTTATATATCGGAATAATTAGTTTTGTTATTAATGAGAAAAAGGGTGGCTAAAAGAAGAGAAATCATTAGTTATTCATTAAGGTTAATTTGATTCAATGACCAGAGTTCCGCGAGGATATATAGCCCGGAGACGACGAACAAAAATGCGTTCATTTGCCTCAAACTTTAGAGGGGCTCATTTAAGACTTAATCGAATGATTACCCAACAAGTAAAAAGAGCTTTTGTTTCCTCTCATCGAGATAGAGGTAGGCAAAAGAGGGATTTTCGTCGTTTGTGGATCACTCGGATAAACGCAGCAACGCGGGTATATAAAGTATTCGATAGTTATAGTAAATTAATACACAACCTGTACAAGAAGAAATTGATTCTTAATCGTAAAATGCTTGCACAAGTAGCTGTATCAAATCCAAATAATCTTTACACGATTTCCAATAAAATAAAGATCATCAATTAAAGGTATAAATAAAGTAATATACTGGAATAATAAAAGATGAATTCCCGGAGAGGGAACTCCGGGAAGATACAATAAATTAAGATTAAGTGGTAGGAATCGACGAGCTGGATTACTTTCTTTATAATATATATAGGTCTGGCCCTTGCGAATTCGAATAAAACATCAACAATCGGAACTTAAGTTCCGGTTGTTGTTTCTTAAATTTTGGTTGTAGTTTCTTAAGTTTCGATTGGAATTGTACTTTTGCGTTAATTGAGGAATATGTCTATTTTTTCTGGGTCTAGAACCTGTAATTATTGAAATTGACTGGGCTTGAAATTGTTTTTCGTTCTCATAGTTACGAAACGGTAAAAAAGATAAAATACGAGCCTGTTTTATAGCAAGAGTAATTAATCGTTGTTGTTTCAAGGTTAATCTATTTATTCGTCTCGATAATATTTTTCCTTGTTCACTAATAAATCTATTAATTAAACTCATGTTTCTATAATCAATTCGATCTCCCGGGCCAATCCGGGGACGCCTACGAAAAGGTTGTTTAGATTTACGAAAAGGTTGTTTGAATTTACGAAAAGTTTGCTTGGATTTACGAAAGGGTTGCTTGGATTTATTAAAAGTTTGCTTGGATTTACTAAAGGGTTGCTTAGATTTAAGAAAAGGTTGTTTAGATGTATACATGATTTATTCCTTATTTAATTTAAAATTGGAAAATGCACTTCTTTATTTTATTAATTTAGGATCCAGAAGAAGTAGTTTTTCTTTGATCCATATCTTATTTGATTCATATTTATAGTATATGAATACCCTCTATACATATGAAATAATATCGACCGGAAATCAGATGAGTTGATTTGTATTTTGTATTCTATACTATGTTTTATTTATATATAAAATATGAAGTTCTTACTCTTTCTGTTGTTTGGAAAGATCGAATACACGATGTTCCTATTTCTTTATTTCGTGATGAGTCGTATGCTTGCGACAATAACGACAAAATTTTTTGAATTCTAATTGTCCGGGTGTATTGTGGCGATTCTTTTGAGTACTATATCTAGAAATCCCCGTCGATTCCTCATTGGCACCTTTTCGAACACAACTGATGCATTCCAAAATAACTCTGATTCTAACATCTTTTCCCTTGGCCATGAACCTCCTTTTCCTTTTGGATTGACTTAATTTAATTCTTCTACTTATTCTTTTATTCTTCTATTTTGAATCCGAAGAAGAAGAATAAAATTCATTAGAATAATTTTTTTTTATTCTTAAATTAAGTAATAAAAAATAGAGAAATAATTAAAGAATACAATCCTTGTCGAATTAGCAAAGATTTTGGTTCGAAATCCTTTCATTTAATTAGTCAGCCCCGCCTTTTTCTATGCTCTGATTTCTGAGGCCTGATTTAGCTTGGGTACCCCTTTAAATTGAATTTCTATTTTTAAAAATAGGGTTTACCAAATTTTTAATGACTCTGAGGTTCAACCCAATCCATCTTTTCTTTCTTTTTCCTTCCGATACTAAAAAAAGATTGAAAAGGATAAGATAAAATTTTGTCATATCACGAAGAAATCTATCCCTCCCATAGCAATAACTAGAATTAAAAAAAAGGGAATGACAAAGCATCCGGGAATAAACGATTAATTTCTATCAATAAACCTGCTAAAGCACCAAACCATAGAGTACTTAGCACGGGTGCTACAGAGAGATATGTTTTTATATCCCGCATTGAAAATCCTCCTTCCTTGTTGGAATACATATATGATCATAAACTTATGCTATATATAAACTGAACCATAATCGACGAAATTTTCCGAAATTGTCCTATCCCTAAAAAATAAAAAGATGACCCCTTCTTCCTATATATTATCAAGGAAAAGTAATCTTTCTTTTATAGGCGAAATTCTATTGGATTTTAGCTGTATATAATTCCTTAATTATATGAGACCAAAAAGAAGAAATGACACGAGGGTTCTATATATAGATAGAGAAAGAATAAGAAAATTATGATGTGGAAAAGAAGACAGGAATTGTGTACAATGGCATTGCACAACAATTTAATTTGGAAAAGGGATGTAGCGCAGCTTGGTAGCGCGTTTGTTTTGGGTACAAAATGTCACAGGTTCAAATCCTGTCATCCCTACCTATTACTTCTTTCTTCTTTATAGGCAGTAGCAACGAGATCAATTAAAGTAAAGTGGGTATAACTGGAATTTGTGGAGACTATACGTACGTGAGATACATTAGGAATAGAAAAAGATTTTCTTTTTGAATGAATGAAAGCGCTCTTAGTTCAGTTCGGTAGAACGCGGGTCTCCAAAACCCGATGTCGTAGGTTCAAATCCTACAGAGCGTGATTCCATCTATCTTATGTCGAAGCAGAGTAAAATAATTTAACAAAATTGAATTGTAACTCCAATTTGACCTCCTCCAGACCAGAGAGGAGGTCAATAAAAAAAAAAAAATGACTCAATCAAAGATCCAACTGATCCCCACGCCTGTATTGCAAATACGCAGTCACGAATAATCCCGCTAAAGTAATAGGAATTAGGCCTAAGACGATTCCAAATAGAAAAACTTCAATCATTTCGATTTGTTCGGGGGGATAAAAAAAGAGGTACGATCTATCCCTAAATAGTACTCTAAATTATCCACGAATCTCAATGACCAAGAAAAGAATTCCTAATTAGTCTGGAAAAGAGTCGTAGAATATCAGGAATCCCAAAGAAAGATTTTGCTTTTCTGAATTATTATTATTCAGTCAATTCAAATAAGACGTATCTTGTTCAAGCCAATAAATAGAGCTGGGGTTATAGTTAAAGCAGCCAGTAGAAAACCGAAATAACTAGTTAAAGTAAGCATGAAAGAGTTAAATTCCATTTATTTTTTTTTACTACACTACATATGTTGGTAAAGCATTTACCTAAGTTATGGAAAATTCATAATTCATCAGTTATTTTAGATAATACTAAAAAACAAGATAGAGTGAGATACAGAAGTGTAAAAGAAAGTGGATTCATCAGATGATACATGAGTCCCTAATTTCGAATCAAGAGATTTGTTATGGAATTTTTCAATTGAGTAAAGTAATAATATTAAGAACTAGATCATATAACCCCATTGAATGAAAAAATGAAATTGGATTTTCAGGGAAATTTCGGAATAAGAGATAAATAAACAATTGAATTTGAAAAAAAAACTTCTTTCTATTTTGGATAATTTCTTTTTCAATAGGACCCTCTTTTTGGACTGAACGATCGAATATTCCCCTATTCCTTCTTATTTTAATTTTAACTGATTGTATTCTATATGGAATAAGAGGAGAAGAAAAGCATTCCACGACCTCCCGAGGGTCTGTTAAAAAAAAAAGAAAGCTCTTCCTTGAATTTACTTTATTTTTATTCCTTTTTCGAACTCCAACCAAAGTAGATTCGAAGACGAGTCACTTCAATTATCCTTTTAAGTTCTATTCTATCTTCTGTCTTTCCCTATTTCATCTCGTAAAGTTCCACGCTCGCAGTTTGGTCAAGAAAGTTAGACCTAATCCAACAAACAAGACAAGGATTAATTACGAATTATGAAAGGATAAATTTCACATATATATACTTGTCCTTGTATTGTGTCAGTATGAGAATATCCTTCCTAAATTATTTATCCAAACCTATTGATCATTAACTTAGATTTTCCCAAGATTTTGGCTGCTATTCCGAATTACTCTATTATTCCGAAGCCAAGGAAAATAAATAGAACCTACAAAAAAGGGGTTTTCTATTGACGCCTTGAATAACATATAGCTTACCTATAGACAAAAAAAAGTAATTATGTTTCGGAACCAGGCAAAACCAGATTGCTGTGCCATAGGAAGGATAGCTATACTAATTCGGTATACTCAAAATACACCTTTGGTACAAAATTGACAATCTCACAAGGATGAAATATCAGTAATTTTCTATTTACTGGTTGATCCCATCTTTTACGGAATCAATTCCTTTTTTGAATGTACAAAAATTTTGGGAGTTCAGCATGTCTGGAAGCACGGGAGAACGTTCTTTTGCTGATATTATTACCAGTATTCGATACTGGGTTATTCATAGCATTACTATACCTTCCCTATTCATTGCGGGTTGGTTATTTGTCAGTACGGGTTTAGCTTATGACGTGTTTGGAAGTCCTAGGCCAAACGAATATTTCACGGAAAGCCGACAAGGAATTCCGTTAATAACCGACCGTTTTGATTCTTTAGAACAACTCGATGAATTTAGTAGATCCTTTTAGGAGGCCCTCAATGACCATAGATCGAACCTATCCTATTTTTACAGTGCGATGGCTGGCTATTCACGGACTAGCTGTACCTACTGTTTTTTTCTTGGGATCAATATCAGCAATGCAGTTCATCCAACGATAAACCAAATTCCAACTATAGAACTATGACACAATCAAACCCGAATGAACAAAATGTTGAATTGAATCGTACCAGTCTATACTGGGGTTTATTACTCATTTTTGTACTTGCTGTTTTATTTTCCAATTACTTCTTCAATTGAGAGAAAGAAAGAGACTAATAAGAATTCTCTTATCCCATTTGGAAAGATACCATCCTTATAACTACCCATGACTGTTTTTGTCTCTAGCATGACCAATTGATAAAATGTGGAGGAAAGTAGGGGAAATGGCCGATACTACTGGAAGAATTCCTCTTTGGCTGATAGGTACTGTAGCTGGTATTCCTGTGATTGGTTTAGTAGGTGTTTTCTTTTATGGTTCATATTCTGGATTGGGTTCATCTCTATAGTAATCGGAGGGACCAGATTGTAAACATGAAAAAGTAGGAGCTTAGCGGGTCCTTACCCCCTTTATCTGATTAGAGCGGAAAGGACCCGCGGAATTTTTACTCTTATAACGCGAATTGAATCTATTCGATTCACTCTTATGAAGCAACAAGAAAAAGAGATCACTCGAGGATCCAATATCTTATTCCACAAAGGAAGTATCCTGAAAATCCTTGATTTAGTTTCGAGTAATAAACTAATAAAACCTTAATCAAAACTATTCAACTAGCCTAAAAATAAAAAAAAAACCTTCAATGGAAGAGTTTACTTTTTTTTGCAAAATTTCTGTAAGTTTGAAGTTAAACTTAATTAAACAAGCCAAGCAATTCTATTTGCTTACAATCACAAGAAATTTGTCCCCCGCCATATTTTCTTCCCCTCTGTTTGTCCACTACCTCGGCTAAACCTAAGCAAAAGAAAAAGAGGCCCAAGAGACAGACCCGAATAAAGAAGAAATAGTAAAGTAATCTTTGACGAATTAGGAAGAAAAAGGATTCTTATTTTGATACAAGAAGAATCGGCACAAGAAAAAGCCTTTTTCTTGTGCCGAATAGACGATTAAGAAGACCTGCAATCCCTCGAAAGAAATTTAAATTTTATTGTTCTCGCCTTTGCCTTGGATTCTCTTCTTTTGCATGAGATATAAATAAGGAATTCCAGACATCTCGTAAACAAAAAAAAGTCTAAACAAAAAAAGGATTTCCAAAAAAGATCATAGATAATTCTAGCAATTGCCAATAAATCGAGGCTTTTTACCAACTTGATGGTAAGAAATTCCGGGACCTAGAAATTCATTTCGTACAATTGAACCTTTTCAAACTGTTTCTTTTTGAGAACCAAAAAAACTTGTGCCAAAATAACGGATGCGAAGAAGAACAAAAGGCCTTGGACACGTAATGGATCCTGAAGCACGATTTCTGCGTCCCCCTGACCAAAACCTCCCACATTAGGATTGCTTGTTAATGGTTGATCAATCTTGATGGATTCCCCCTCTGAAACAAGAAGTTCTGGTCCGGGAGGTATAATATCAATCACTTGGCGTCCATCTGATGCATCAACTATGGATATTTCATACCCCCCTTTTTCTTTACGTAGTATTTTTCTTACTATACCTGTTGACGTAGCATTATAGACTGTATTGTTACTCTTGCTACCATCAGGATAGATCTGTCCTCTTCCTCGGTTTCCCCCTACATATATAGGATATTTTAAGAAATGAGCATCTTTCTTCGTAGCAGGATCAGGGGAAAGAATGGGAAAGACAATTTCACTATATTTCTTACCGGGAACAGGGCCTATCACAAGAATATTTTTTTTATCGGGACGATAACTCTGAAAAGCAAGATTTCCTATCTTTTCTTTTAACTCAGGGGAAATACGGTCGGGCGGCGCTAATTCAAATCCCTCGGGCAAAATAAGAACAGCACCTACATTCAACCCTCCCTTTTTTCCATTAGCAAGAACTTGTTTCAATTGCATATCATAAGGAATTCGAAGAACTGCTTCAAATACAGTATCGGGAAGCACAGCTTGGGGAACTTCAATATCGACGGGCTTGCTAGCTAAATGGCAATTGGCACATACAATTCGCCCAGTTGCTTCTCGTGGGTTTTCATAACCCTGCTGCGCAAAAATGGGATATGCATTTGAAATAGATGTCCGAGTTATTACGTATATCATGATCGATACAGAAATCGATCGAGTTATCTGTTCCTTTACCCAAGAAAAAGTATTTCTATTTTCCATGTCCAATCACAGATCCCAGAATTTCTACAATAAATTAGATAGGTAGCTAAGCTAATCTAGTTCCCTATACACGAATTTGTTGGCATTCTACTGCAACAGTTGTACTGCAATGATGAATACCTTAAAGCAGGTATAAATAGAAAGAATTTTGGTAAAATGGAAAAGGGCTTTCTTTCTAAAGAAAGATGCTAATTTGATTAATATTAATATCGGGAGATCAAATGAATTTATGCTTCACTAATTGAATGATAAATGACTACAAGCGAAGGAGATAGACGGTTTAAACAAAAAAAGACCCAAAATTTCAAACATGTATCTAGAATTACTGGAAAACTACAAACAAAAATAGTGAAAATAAGCTCATTAGGAGCCCATCCAAAATCGTTATAGACCCAACGAATTACTAGTTCCCAACCACGGGTGGAGTGAAATCCAACAAAAAAATCAGTAACTAAAAGAATAAAAAAAGCTTTTATTGAGTCATTTAAATTATAGAAGAATTCCTGAACCCAAGAATTCAAAATGACAAGTTCCTCTTTACCCAGAAAAAAAGAACCACTTAGAATAGCCAAACAGATTATATTTGTCGAGAAATGCAAAATGATATGGAGATGATCCTCATTATTTATTTTGACCCATTGTATTATTTCCTTGTGTATTCCTGTAGGAGGTTTTTGTACATGTGTCTTTAGTTTCCCTTTTATCATCTCGTCCAAGAGAGAAAGTTCTTCTAATTCTATGAATCTTTCTAGAATCCTTTTCTCTTGAATATCAGTTAAGAGAGTTTCGGATTGCCTGGTATTCCACCAATTCTTAATCCAAAGTTCCAGACATTTGTTAAATGAGGAAGAGACCCCCCAAGGCAAAAGTACGATAAATACAAGATATAGTAAAGAAGGCAATGCTTTCTTTTTTTTCATTTTTGATCTGTAAATGGAGTTGTTAATGAATATGCTTCATTCGCTGACTCTATTCCATTCCCTGACTCTATATGATGATATTTCTATTTCATGATATTTCTATTTCTTTGAAGCAAAAACTCTATAGGTTTGATACCCTGTATCTATTCTTCTTTTTTGTATATTAGTGGAATTTCAGTGCATTGGGTTCTTTCTTAGATCTAGATGGAATGAAATAGTGAAATAGAATAAAAAAAGCCCTTTCGGGTGAAAATGGAAGAGAAGAATAGTATGCAATATATCTAACTTCGACAAAAAAAATTTAAAATAATTTTATCTTATCCTCGTTTGTTCCTTCCTTTAGATAAATACTTAAAAATCCCCTTACAATAACAAATCCAATTTCGAAGGGACTTCCTCCCCATGTTGAGAAAACTTTTCTTCTTCCAATTTATCTTTTCTTCATTCAATTCAGTTCAAAAAAGATACCTCAAAATACTTCAATTGGTACGCGCAAGAAATAGGCCAATTCGGCAGCTTTTTGTTCAATTTCTCGTGGAGTAAAAAACTTATCATCAGTACGAGTCAAGGGAATGATCCCCTGGCCCCGGATTTCCATATAAAGAATACGACGAGGATAAAGACCCTCTTTAACCTGAATTCTAATTGATTGGATATCCCGCATAAGGAATCGAAGGAAGACGCGACGTTTTATTCCAGGGAATCCCCAACGAAAAATGCAAACTATTCCCTCTTTTCTATCGAATCGGTCATAACCACTACCTACATTCCACAAAATAGTACACCACAGGTAGGAGCTAATGAATAGGCCTGCGATTCCGTAGAAAGACATCACGACCCCCTGCGGAAAAAAAAGAATTTCTTGAGATGGAAGTATAGATATAATATTCTTACCAAGATAACTGGAAGTCCCAACCAATAAGAATCCTAGTGAACCTAGAAAAAGAATACAGGCCCAGAAAAAATTACTCCTTTTTCGAGAACCTTTTAGAAGTTCTACCCATATGTGTTCTGATCGCCAATTCATATTAGATATACTAAATCCAGCAGCGGTCGATTGAAATTGAGAGAATAAGCTAAATAATTTTGCCTTTACTTTTTTTGATTCTGAAATCGCCTTCAGCAACTAGTACTCCTGTGAAATAATAGGTTAGATACATTGACTTTCTATTCAAAAAATATTCGTTGATTCAATTAAAATAAATAAAAAAAAACTCGCTATACCAAGCTCTGCATATTCATGCATTTATGCTCGTAGCCTATATCTGCATCCATAGCCGTTTTTCATTTGTGTGTAGAAAGTGTGTGTAGAAAAAGTCACATACCCTACCATATTATATTACTTACACTAAAAAATACTAGACAATCTTTTTTTTTTGCACATAAAGAAATAAAGAAGTCATTGCAATTGCCGGAAATACTAAGCCTACTAAAGGCACGAAAATAGAAGGTAAGTTTAAATCCGTCATGGAATAGGTGTCTCAATTCAAATTTACTATTTCTATCTAGTCGAAAAATATCTTAAGATTCTTATGATATAATTAAGTATATCTATTATAAGGAATATTGACTATTGTATTTTTTTAGTTTGCAAAATATTCTGTAAAAAAAATGATAAGGATAATAAGAAAATTCCAAAAAAGGAGAACTAATTAAAAAGATTTTTTTTATTTTCCCATCCTCATGGCCTTTCTATCTTTCTAATCTAATTTGAAATTGGATTCAAAAGAAAGCGACTAGAATTTACTTCCTGCATACATACTTCTCTAGAAGCGCATACAATAATGCGTGGTAAAGGCAGAAAAATAGTATATTCAATCAAAATCAAAGGGCAAATTATCTTACCTACTATAGATCCCCTACTACCCTCTTAAGATCCCCTACTACCCTCTTAAGATCCCCCCTACTACCCTCTTAGACTTTTAAAGGCGATATACCACCCAAAGAAAGGGTATGAAAATGCCGGGTGGTGTTAGCTTTTCGACGAAGACCCGTCCTGTGCCGCGAAGTCCTGTTAGTAAGACCCCGCGCAATAATGGATTATAGAAGAATAGTATTCAAAATACTGCTCTGGACGCATATAGTAGCATTGCGATTCCTAATCTTTTTTATTTATGAATATGAACAGAAAAAATTCATTGTATCGTTGGGTCGGAGCGGAGGTTTGGTCCAGAAAAATTAGGAACAAAACGTCTACTCTACCACACTGAAGTCTATAGCGCTGTATTTCCACGAAAGTATAATTCTTACCATCAGGATACGCTCCTTTCAACGTCTCTCCGATGGGTCCAGGTTCTATGTCCAATCCCAAATCAAGGATTTCTCGCTCTTGATCGGAGTCATAAACTAAAACTACCTTTTTATCCTTTTTATTAAGGTTATAGAAAACTTCCTTATCTAGTTCTAGCATGTTGACTCACGATTACGCCTGTTAAAAGTTTCAAACGTCCTCTTTTTTGAAATTGAAAGAGAGTCTTATAAAAAGGTCTAACTTCCAAACTATGTCTTTTTTCATTCATTCTCCTTTAGTTTTTTTCTCTATCTAGAAGTGGAATAGAATAACCCGGTTGAAGGGTAATGATCATACGTCTGTAATGCATTGTACGGCCCAGAATAGGTCCTATTCTTCTACCTTTTCCAGGTAGTCGATGGCTATTCACAGCTACCACCTTAATCCAAAGAAGAGTTTGAACCAATGCTTTATTTCTGTCTTAGTGAATCCCGATTCGACATTAAAAGTATATTGATTCTTTCCCAATAAACGAAGACTTTTTTCTGTAAATACTGCGTATTTGATTCCATTATCATATGATACTACTATATTTTATTATTTTCTTTTTATTTCTTTATTGTATTATACCTTAATATATATATATATTCTAGATATATAGAATAGACGAATCTCGATTTGTCAAGTCTCATGATCATATCATGATCTATTTTTATTCGGCTCAATCTTTTTTATAAAAAAAAAGATTGAGCCGAGTTTAATTGCAATCAATTAGAAGAATAAAGAAGAATTACTGCATTTCATAACTTATTTTTTTCTCTTTTTATTTCGTTTATTTTTTTTTAGACCTTCTTATCGATAGTATCTACCGGCTCGAACTCGAATTTGATCGCCTTCCATACTTCACAAGCTGCGGCTAGTTCAGGACTCCATTTGCAAGCTGCTCGGATAATTTCATTACCTTCGCGAGCAAGATCACGCCCTTCGTTACGAGCTTGTACACAAGCTTCTAAAGCCACTCGATTAGCTGCTGCACCAGGTGCATTCCCCCAAGGATGTCCTAAAGTTCCTCCACCAAATTGTAATACAGAATCGTCCCCAAAGATTTCGGTCAGAGCTGGCATATGCCAAACATGAATACCACCTGAAGCTACCGGTATAACACCTGGCATGGATACCCAGTCCTGAGTGAAAAAGATACCGCGAGCACGATCTTTTTCAATAAAATCATCGCGCAATAAATCAACAAAACCTAAAGTCATTTCGCGTTCCCCTTCTAACTTACCTACTACTGTACCGGAGTGGATATGATCTCCCCCAGACATACGCAATGCTTTAGCTAATACACGGAAATGCATACCATGATTTTTCTGTCTATCAATAACTGCATGCATTGCACGGTGAATGTGAAGAAGTAAGCCATTGTCGCGGCAATAGTGAGCCAAAGTAGTATTTGCGGTGAATCCCCCGGTTAAGTAGTCATGCATTACAATAGGAACCCCTAATTCTCTCGCAAATACAGCTCTCTTAATCATTTCTTCACATGTACCCGCAGTCGCATTCAAGTAATGCCCCTTGATTTCACCGGTTTCGGCCTGTGATTTATAAATAGCTTCGGCACAAAAGACAAAACGGTCTCTCCAGCGCATAAATGGTTGTGAGTTTACGTTTTCATCATCTTTGGTAAAATCAAGTCCACCACGTAGACACTCATAACACGCTCTACCATAATTTTTTGCGGATAATCCCAATTTTGGTTTAATAGTACATCCCAATAAAGGACGGCCATACTTGTTCAACTTATCTCTTTCAACTTGGATACCATGAGGCGGGCCTTGGAAAGTTTTTGAATAAGTAGGGGGAATTCGTAGATCCTCCAAACGTAGAGCACGTAGGGCTTTGAACCCAAATACGTTACCCACAATGGAAGTAAACATGTTAGTAACGGAACCCTCCTCAAATAGGTCTAATGGATAAGCTACATAACAGATCCATTGGCTGTCTTCCCCAGCAACAGGCTCGATGTGATAGCATCGTCCTTTGTAACGATCAAGACTGGTAAGTCCATCAGTCCAAACAGTTGTCCATGTACCAGTAGAAGATTCGGCAGCTACTGCAGCCCCTGCTTCTTCGGGCGGAACCCCAGGCTGAGGACTTACTCGGAATGCTGCCAAGATATCAGTATCCTTAGTTTCATACTCTGGGGTGTAGTAAGTCAATTTATAATCTTTAACACCAGCTTGAAATCCAACACCTGCTTTAGTTTCTGTTTGTGGTGACATAAGTCCCTCCCTACAACTCTTGAATTAAGAATTCTCACAATAACAGGGTCTACTCGATGTTAATTAGGCGTAAATGAAACTTTAGCAAAAATCTCGTAAAACAAAAAGGATATTCAATTAATATAATATCAACTCATTAAAGAAAATTGAGGGCATGCTTAGGTTAATGAATATGTTTCATTCATATATAATGCGTACACCCTGTGTATGTTCTATCCTATAGGAATTCCACTATAGGAATTCGATAGGAATTGAGTTGTTGTTATGGTAAGTTAACACGGTTCGTTATTAAACCATGGATTTGATTTACCAAATCCATCATTATTGTATACTCTTTGATAGGTATAGCGCAACCCAAATTAATCCCTAATCCTTATTTTACAAGTTCTTAATAGGTCTCTTTTCTTATTTGGAATGCAAATACCTAACTAAATACTAATAAAATTCTTTGTTGACAGCAATCTATGCTTCACAGTAGTATATATTTTGTATATCGAAGTCCTAGATAGGAAAGTAGAGTAGGCACAGATCCTCCACAAAAGGCAAAATGTATATGAAAAAAAGATTGATTGAACTTTCCAACGGACTCATTCCATGAGTAAACGATTGAATGGGATTCGCTTGGGCAACGAAATCAAGTCCTGGTCCCCTTTTCTCTCTTATTGAATTAACTAATTCATTTCCTTTTTACTTTTGGATTTTTTTTGATTTGATTTGGCATTATTCAACAATAAAAAAAGAAAAATTTCGACAAATTCCTTTTTTTTAATTATGTGATAATTATGAGAACCAATCCTACTACTTCTCGTCCCGGGGTTTCCACAAGTGAAGAAAAAAGTACAGGTCGTATCGATCAAATTATTGGACCCGTGCTGGATGTCACTTTTCCCCCGGGCAAGTTACCTTATATTTATAACGCTTTAGTAGTCCAGAGTAGAGACACTGCCGATAAGCAAATTAATGTGACTTGTGAGGTACAACAATTATTAGGAAATAATCGAGTTAGAGCTGTAGCTATGAGTGCTACGGACGGGTTGATGAGAGGAATGGAAGTGATTGACACGGGAGCTCCTCTCAGTGTTCCGGTCGGTGGAGCTACTCTCGGACGAATTTTCAACGTTCTTGGGGAGCCTGTTGACAATTTGGGTCCTGTAGATAGTAGTGCAACGTTCCCTATTCATAGATCTGCGCCTGCCTTTATCGAGTTAGATACGAAATTATCCATCTTTGAAACAGGTATTAAGGTCGTCGATCTTTTAGCTCCTTATCGACGTGGAGGAAAAATAGGACTATTTGGGGGGGCTGGAGTAGGTAAAACAGTACTGATCATGGAATTAATCAATAACATTGCTAAAGCTCATGGGGGCGTATCCGTATTCGGTGGAGTAGGGGAACGGACTCGTGAAGGAAATGATCTTTATATGGAAATGAAGGAATCCGGAGTAATTAATGAAAAAAATATTGAAGAATCAAAGGTAGCTCTAGTCTATGGCCAAATGAATGAACCACCGGGAGCTCGTATGAGAGTTGGTTTAACTGCCCTAACTATGGCAGAATATTTCCGAGATGTTAATAAGCAAGACGTGCTTTTATTTATCGATAATATCTTTCGTTTTGTTCAAGCAGGATCAGAGGTATCCGCTTTATTAGGGAGAATGCCCTCCGCAGTGGGTTATCAACCTACTCTTAGTACAGAAATGGGTTCTTTGCAAGAAAGAATTGCTTCTACTAAAAAGGGATCTATAACTTCGATTCAAGCAGTTTATGTACCTGCGGACGATTTGACCGACCCTGCCCCTGCCACAACATTTGCACATTTGGATGCTACTACCGTACTTTCCAGAGGATTAGCTTCCAAGGGTATTTATCCAGCAGTAGATCCTTTAGATTCAACATCAACTATGTTACAGCCTCGGATCGTTGGCAACGAACATTATGAAACTGCGCAAAGAGTTAAGGAAACTTTACAACGTTACAAAGAACTTCAGGACATTATCGCAATTCTTGGCTTGGATGAATTATCGGAAGAGGATCGTTTAACTGTAGCAAGAGCAAGAAAAATTGAGCGTTTCTTATCACAACCGTTCTTTGTGGCAGAAGTTTTTACTGGTTCTCCAGGAAAGTATGTTGCTCTTGCGGAAACTATTAGGGGATTTCAACTAATCCTTTCCGGAGAATTAGACGGCCTACCTGAACAGGCTTTTTATTTGGTGGGTAACATCGATGAAGCTAGCACGAAAGCTATAACCTTAGAAGAGGAGAACAAATCGCAGAAATGAAATTAAATCTTTATGTACTGACTCCTAAGCGAATTATTTGGGATTGTGAAGTGAAAGAAATCATTTTATCCACGAATAGTGGCCAAATTGGCGTATTACCAAACCACGCCCCTATTAACACAGCAGTAGATATGGGTCCTTTGAGAATACGCCTCCTCAACGACCAATGGTTAACGGCGGTTCTGTGGAGCGGTTTTGCGAGAATAGTTAATAATGAGATCATCATTTTAGGAAATGATGCGGAACTGGGTAGTGATATTGATCCGGAAGAAGCTCAAAAGGCACTTGAAATAGCCGAAGCTAACTTGAGTAAAGCTGAGGGTACGAAAGATTTGGTTGAAGCGAAGCTCGCTCTCAGACGAGCTAGGATACGAATCGAGGCTGTCAATTGGATTCCCCCATCCAATTGAAGACAATCCAGTGGTTTATAGTTGATACAAAGAAAAAGGGAAGAGGGGTAGAAAAAGTTATTAGATAGCGAAGCGAAGTAAGTCCAATGCTATCTAGTAATTTTTCTACCTACTTACCTACTATTGGATTTGAACCAATGACTCCCGCCGTATGAAAGCAATACTCTAACCACTGAGTTAAGTAGGCAATTTATCACCACAAAGGAAGACCCATTACTTCGATCGATTATATATTGAATCCCTTTTCTAAGCAATACCGCTCTGTTATTGGTCTGTTATATACTAAATACTAAACTAAATACTAAACAGATACAGATCAAAGGGATATCCTCTGGCATTAGAAAATATTCATCTTGACAAGAAATTCTCTATATGTTAAGATATCTCTGATAAGGGCTATAGCTCAGTTCGGTAGAGCAACTCGTTTACACGTGCGCCAATGCTTTTCAAAGGAGCTTATTATGCAATGAACATAATCGATCTTATTGCAAAATCAATGTCTTACTTCATAGATTCGAGAGAATAGGAGAACAGTAGCCTGACAAACAGTCGGTTCAGTCCGATTCAGGTGCCAATTCAGGTGCCTAATCAAATAGAACCCTTATGGATTTGCTAGTTGATAAGGTAAATATCCAGCCCACTAAATGCTAGGCGTAATGAGGATAAGGGCCTCCAAAAAACTTCTTTTCGTTCTATGAACTTTAAGGTGTATGAAGTCTCATAGTTAACTCTTGCAGTGGAACGATAGAGACTCCATTTCACTTAGGTTGATTTAATTTAGACCAGAGGCAGACCTAAGTCAAGGTAATCCTCCTTTGAAACACTTTGGTATTGCTCCTAGATAGATCATAATACAAAAAATCAATCAGAGCACAGGGAGCCATCTCATTATCTTTCCGTAAAGAAAAACTATGGTGGACTAACTGATCTTTAAATCAGTTTATGAAAGAGCCCAATGCAAAAAAATGCATGTTGGGTCTTTGAAACAGTTCAAATCATTTCGATAATAATCCGTTTGATCTGTTTTACCGAGAAGGTCTACGGTTCGAATCCGTATAGCCCTAATATGCCCTTTTTTCTATTTTAGGATCTCTATCCTATGTTTTCTTTAGTTTAGTATAGTTTTCATTTTCGCATTAGTATTTGTTTATAGACTGGATAGGCGCCTGCGACATAGAATAGAGATAAAAGCATTACCAAAGGCTCATTCATCGAAAATCAAAATCATACAGACAGGAAAAGAAAAACGAAAAATAGAAAAAATAAAGTAAAGAGTAAATAAGAAAACAGAATATTCTGTCTCATAGTTCTGAAATAGAGTTCTTTATTTTTATTTTTATAGTATTACTTCTCATTATACTGCATAGATTAGTCCTACTATCTTAATTAGGTTCTAATTATTCTAATTAGTAGTATTCTCATTTTTATTTAATAGTCTCTTATTATTATTAAATAGTAAATAAAGGATAGAGCTATTCTTTTTTTATAGAGATTCTAGAGAAAGCGAGACAAAGTGAAACGATAAAGTTTTCTTTATATAAGAATTAGATCTACATACACCATATCTAAATAGAATGGAAATCCAAAAGAAAGGGAGTTGGGATTCCATTGGATGAATCTTTAAAGAAGATGCAGCACAGAGGAAACAAAGGCTAAACTAAGCGCTTTTGTTTGAACAAAAAAGATTCTTGTTTCACCGAGGAAAAGAGAGAAGTTCTGGATAAATTGACAATGCTGAATTGAATTGACTAATTTAAGTTCCGCCTATTCCACATTAATGGGAGTACATTATGTTTCTGCTTCACGAATATGATATTTTTTGGACATTTCTAATAATAGCAAGCCTTATTCCTATTTTGGCATTTTCGATTTCAGGGCTTTTAGCCCCGGTTAGTGAAGGACCAGAGAAGCTTTCTAGTTATGAATCGGGTATAGAACCCATGGGAGGGGCTTGGGTACAATTCCGAATACGCTATTATATGTTTGCGCTCGTTTTTGTTGTTTTTGATGTGGAAACCGTCTTTCTATACCCTTGGGCAATGAGTTTCGACGTATTGGGTGTATCCGTTTTTATCGAAGCTTTGATTTTCGTGCTTATCTTAGTTGTCGGTTTAGTTTATGCATGGCGAAAAGGAGCCTTGGAATGGTCTTAACTGAATATTTAGACAAAAAAAAAGAAGGAAAAGATTCTATTGAGACAGTTATGAATTTGATTGAGTTTCCCTTACTTGACCAAACAAGTTCCAATTCTGTTATTTCAACTACACTAAATGATCTTTCGAATTGGTCAAGACTCTCCAGTTTATGGCCCCTTCTATACGGTACCAGTTGTTGTTTCATTGAATTTGCTTCATTAATAGGTTCACGATTCGATTTTGATCGTTATGGATTGGTACCAAGATCAAGTCCTAGGCAAGCAGACCTAATTTTAACAGCCGGTACGGTAACAATGAAAATGGCTCCGTCTTTAGTGAGATTATACGAGCAAATGCCTGAACCAAAATACGTCATTGCTATGGGAGCCTGTACTATTACAGGGGGAATGTTCAGTACGGATTCCTATAGTACTGTTCGGGGAGTTGATAAGTTAATTCCTGTGGATGTCTACTTGCCGGGCTGCCCTCCTAAACCGGAGGCAGTTATAGATGCCCTAACAAAACTTCGTAAGAAGATATCGCGAGAAATAGTTGAGGATCGAACTCTATCTCAAAATAAAAAAAGATGTTTTACTACCAGTCACAAGCTTTATGTTAGGCGCAGTACTCATACAGGAACTTATGAGCAAGAATTGCTCTATCAATCACCATCGACATTAGATATATCTTCTGAAACTTTTTTAAAATCCAAAAGTCCAGTACCTTCCTACAAATTAGTGAATTAGGAGGGGGGGGCTCTTTTGTGTAGAAAAAGAAAAAGCAGAGCAATCTTTCAAACTTGCATCCGAAATGGGAAATATTTATACAAAGAGGGAGAGATGAAGACAATGCAGCAGGGTTGGTTATCTAATTGGCTAGTCAAACATGAGGTGGTTCATAGATCTTTGGGCTTTGATCACCGAGGAATAGAGACTTTACAAATAAAAGCAGGGGATTGGGATTCCATTGCTGTCATTTTATATGTATATGGTTATAATTATTTACGCTCCCAATGTGCTTATGATGTAGCACCCGGTGGATCTTTAGCTAGCGTGTATCATCTTACAAGAATACAATACGGTATAGATAATCCAGAAGAAGTCTGCATAAAAGTCTTTGCCCAAAAGGATAATCCTAGAATTCCGTCTGTCTTCTGGATTTGGAGAAGTGCCGATTTTCAAGAACGCGAATCTTATGATATGGTGGGAATCTCTTATGATAATCATCCGCGCCTTAAACGTATCCTAATGCCTGAAAGTTGGATAGGCTGGCCCTTACGTAAGGACTATATAACCCCCAATTTTTATGAAATACAAGATGCTCATTGAATGATAAGAAATTCGTGCTCACTTATACAACACAACTCCAGATTTTATTCAAGTCAAGGAATATTTTTAGGTTCTTTTCCTAGATGAAACGGAATACCTATTTATAATTAATTCCTATTATACAAAAGCATTCCAGATAGACTGAGCCAAAAAAGGGTTTCATTTGGATTCCCCTATTTTGAAAATCACATATTAATTTCCTTCATATGAACAGAAAAATAGGATGACTCAAAGAAGTTCTCTACCAGGAACTTTGTATCGCGCACATGACTTAGCACAACTAGGAAAATAAGATAAGATAAAGATAAGCAAGACTAAAAAAATATTCGTCGGAATAGTGGAATACAAAATAAAGAAACGCAAAAAAATAAAGGGGAACCTAATCTCACCCCCTTCCTTATCATAAAGAAAGGGTATATTTTAAAACTTCTCTAAAAAGAAGTGCCTCTATATTTATATTATAGATTTATCCACTTAGATGAATAAATCATACTCTATCTATATTATATATTATTAATAAATATGTATCACAATCCATCTCGAGGTATTTGGATCAATACCTATTCGGTGGATCTTTTTTTTTCTCTGCCAGGAACCAGATTTGAACTGGTGACACGAGGATTTTCAGTCCTCTGCTCTACCAACTGAGCTATCCTGACCTTTTCTTGTGCATCATCCTAGTAGAGTATTTGTATCTATGTCAATTAAAAGGACTAAAAAATCAATTAAAGTATTTCAAATTCAAAATTTGAAAGGGGGGGGGTAGCCCTATGCATTGTGCATGGTTTACTTAAATAATACTTAAAAATAGAGTGAATAACCAAGATTTCTTGCCGATACTCTAATAAAAAAGAAATCTATTCAATGAATAGGATAAGATCCATTGAGTTCTCTTCGCATTCCTTTCCTTTGTGAAAGAGTAGAATGAGAAAGCTAATGAATCTTAAACCCATTGATAAAAAGAAAAAAAAAGAGGATTTGGGGATAGAGGGACTTGAACCCTCACAACTTAAAAAGTCGACGGATTTTCCTTTTACTAGAAATTTCATTGTTGTCAGTATTGACATGTAGAATGGGACTCTCTCTTTGTCCTCGTCCGATTAATCCACTTTCTTTTTAAAAGTTCTCAAAACTTTGAATTTGAATTGAAGAATTTGATTATTCAATATTCGAATGGAGTGGATTCACAATAATTCAAAATAAAATTATGATATGAGTTTTTTATTTCATAATCATTTCGAATTTTATTTTGAAATTTTAAAAAAGATAAAGAACCTATATTATAATATGAGTTCTGTGATTAATCGTTTGCTATGTCAGTATCTATACGTGTTTATTAAATGTATAAAGTATAAAACCCCTCTTTCTCTAATTTAGAATTAGAAGGAATTCCACTAACAACACAACGTAATTAACTCGATTCGTTAGAACAGCTTCCATTGAGTCTCTGCACCTATCCTTTTCCTTTGTATTCTAGTTCGAGAATCCCTTCTCAAAACACGGATTTGGCTCAGGATTGCCCTTTTTTAATTCCAGGGTTTCTCTGAATTTGGAAGTTACCACTTAGCAGGTTTCCATACCAAGGCTCAATACAATCAAGTCCGTAGCGTCTACCGATTTCGCCATATCCCCACTTCCCTCTTCTTTGAGACCAGGATTCCTTGTGTAATTTCATCCATCTCTTAGTTTTTTTTTTGAATCATTGAGTTCATCACTCAACGTAGTCTAGCAGTTCAGTTCGACTCTATTTGAGAGACCCCGCTTGCTTATTGCAATTCTGAATTACATTGATTCTATCCTTGATGTATTTGCAATTCAATCCGAATCAATATATCCAAAACTTTTTATCTCCCCCACCTCCCGTCTTACTTTTTTATAGTATTCGAAATTATACTATAACGCTGGATATTTATTCTTTTTTTCTAATCAGAATTATCAATTTTATTTACTCTGACTTTATGTTCCCCTTAGTGAAATATTAATCCTCAAATTATTAACAAATAATAAAGTCTATAATGATCGAATGAAAATACCCATAAAGTCTATAATTTTCTTTTTAAATATCCTATAGTTAAGCATATCAAGCTAACTTTATCTTTAAGAAGTTTTAGTATTTTTTTATTTAGTATTTTTTTATAAGTAGAACTTCAAATTTAGAACTAGTTAATAGCTAAGAGTAATAACTAATATCTGAGATTTTACGGATTTCCTATACTATACCTATTTCTATTTGTTACACTATTTCCGTTATGTAAGCCCACTTAGCTCAGAGGTTAGAGCATCGCATTTGTAATGCGAGGGTCATCGGTTCAAATCCGATAGTCGGCTTTTTTTTTCTCTATCGATGTTCTACGAACAAGAATCTCTTTTTTTCCGAATTAAATGGAGAATCCAGGATCTTTTATGTTTTTTACCTTACTATTTTGCTAGATACAAAACAATAAAATAAATAATATATATACAAAAAATACAAAAAATACAGATTTTGATGAAATTCCATTTTTTGTGGTACTTTAGTTGATTTTACTCTGTTTATCCTGTAGTTTAATTCAGTTTTAATTTCGATGTATTCTGTAATGTAAATACAATGAAATTAATTGTGTAAAATGAAATTTCAATAAAAAAAAGGAGTCTTCATGTCCCGTTATCGAGGACCTCGTTTAAAAAAAATACGCCGTTTGGGAGCTTTACCAGGACTCACTAGAAAAACACCTAAATCCGGAAGTAATCTTAAAAAAAAATTCAATTCTGGGAAAAAGGAGCAATATCGTATTCGTCTTCAAGAAAAACAGAAATTGCGTTTTCATTATGGTCTGACAGAACGACAATTACTTAGATATGTACATATCGCTGGAAAAGCAAAAAGGTCAACAGGCCAGGTTTTACTACAATTACTTGAAATGCGTTTGGATAATATCCTTTTTCGATTGGGTATGGCTTCAACCATTCCTGGGGCCCGCCAATTAGTCAACCATAGACATATTTTAGTTAATGGCCGTATAGTCAATATACCAAGTTTTCGTTGCAAACCCCGAGATATTATTACTACGAAAGATAACCAAAGATCAAAAGGTCTGGTTCAAAATTATATTGCTTCATCGGACCCGGGGAAATTGCCAAGCCATTTGACGATTGACACATTGGAATATAAAGGACTAGTAAATAAAATCCTAGATAGGAAGTGGGTCGGTCTCAAAATAAATGAGTTGTTAGTTGTAGAATATTACTCTCGTCAGACTTGAACTTAATGAAAAAAGGAAAGGTTCATAGAATTTTCTTCCCCTTCCCCTTTCCCCGAACTAAATAGCCCTAAGACCATTACCATTAATTCGTATTTTCCCATCAACTAGCTAAAATTGATTAACCCTAGGATTAGGATCCTTTTTGCTTTTTTCCTCTATGTTTACATACCACAGTAATTTGCTATAGAGAATTTTTAATTTCTATTAAATAAAAATAAGATAATATAAGATATTATTACTGGAATAAATTGCTATTTGATTTGATACATTGTGATCCTTAACGTTGATGAATTAAGAAAAACGGAAAGAGAGGGATTCGAACCCTCGGTAAACAAAAGTCTACATAGCAGTTCCAATGCTACGCCTTGAACCGCTCGGCCATCTTTCCTACATAACTTATTATGGAAAATAAACTGAGTGAATAGCGAGTTTTCTTATTCCTGCAGTACAGGTACAACCGCAACCGCTCGGGGGTTCCCTAGTTCTATTGGAAAAATTCCTTTTGATCTAGGTGGAAGGATACAGGATTTTTTACTAGAAATTGCGCTCGCTATAAAATAAAAGTTTTAATTTAGGTTTTCCCGCAACTAAAGAAAAAGAGAATGCAAGAATTCTTCTTATTGCATAATAAAATAAAGAAACCTTAGAATTCCGTTTGCATAAGATACGCTACACCATTGAAATCAAAAATAGAGTATGAGACAATTAATAACTTTGAAAACACGAAATAGTTGATGACATAAGTTGTTGTTCAGAAATAGGAAAGTGGAATGAAATCCAGTCTTAGTCAAATATTGCATATCTCTTCGTGTCCAAGCAGAAGGAAAAGGATACAATTTGAGCTGAGCGGAAAATCCATATCTCTCTTATCCATTTAAAACATATGGATTTAGAGCATATGGATCAATCTATTTATAATTATAAGAATCGAATGTGTTTGTTTTTATGTTATTTTGTGAAGGAATGAAAACAATTCTATATAGAATGGCTTGGGAATTATGCCTAGATCCCGTGTAAATGGAAATTTCATTGATAAGACCTTCTCAATTATAGCCAATATTTTATTGCGAATAATTCCGACAACCTCAGGAGAAAAAAAGGCATTTACTTATTATAGAGATGGTGCGATTTGACTCTTTTTTTTTTTGCTTTTTTTTAGACCTACCTATACCTCAGTCTTAGGAAAAAGAAAAGGGGTTGGCATAGAGAGAACCAAATTTGTAAAGCAAGCAAACCCACGCTTCGGGAAGGTGAGGCGAACTAACAATTCCTTCCGTCGTGTATCCTCGATTGATGCGGCTTCAGATACTTCAATTGTAGATTTGAGTATTGAGCGAAAGGTTACACCTACAGGATATGGTATGGTATGGATTACAGGCCACTCTATTAGTATCCGTAGGCAGCATAGGGGAGAAAAGCACTACACCTAGAAATAGGAATCAACAAGAGAAAAACTTTGGTAGAAATTACCCCTTTCCTGATCGGTATCAGGGCTGGGAAGAATGGTTGGGATAACAAACAACCATCAGGTTTGTACTTTGGATACCCCTATAACCATCAAAGATCGTTGAAGTAGCTAATTCCTCTAAATAGGAGGCGTTGAGAACAAAGAAATTATTGGAGCTATCGTTTTCCTCTAGCATTAATAGAATTCATTGGTGTTAAGAAAAACCTCTTGTGGGAAGGTTGGCTAGAGATTTCTTGGAAAAATACCAGCCCCTTTCGGTTCATAATGAGACGGGACTAATTCTATTTTGATTCTATAGATTAAGATTATTTCGCTTAGTACTATTATGTACAGAAGGGAGGAGCCGTATGAGATGAAAACCTCATGTACGGTTTTGGAACGGAGATTTTTTGAATAGAATGAACGACCGTAACGGATGTTGGCTCAATCCGAAGGAAATTATGCGGAAGCTTTGCAAAATTATTATGAAGCTACGCGACTAGAAATCGATCCCTATGATCGAAGTTATATACTCTATAACATAGGCCTTATACACACAAGCAATGGAGAGCATACAAAGGCTTTGGAATATTATTTCCGGGCACTAGAACGAAACCCCTTCTTACCGCAAGCTTTTAATAATATGGCCGTGATCTGTCATTACGTGCGACTATCTCCACTATAGAAAGACAAAAAAAGAGAGGATCAAATTTTCTAGTAAATACTGGAAAAAAGGGCTTTCTACATAGGGATCGTAAAAACAACGATTTTTCCCTATCAGCTGTAGGAAGGAAGGACACTTCACGAGAATCAAAAAACGAAGAAAGTATGGCCTATACTACTACTCTATGGATAAAGTTTCTCAAATTGATAGAGAAAGCACCGTAAAGATCAATTAGTGAGCGACTGGGTCGATACAACTAAAAAAAACTGCTTACTTATCCCATGATATGGGGCAAAATTTAGGAATCCGCTTATGTAATAGAGCCGATCCACTAAGGGATTAAGCAGCGGTGTAGTATCAGATCCCAAAGATAGTAAGTTCTTTTTTCTTTCTTATGGAAAAAAGTCTTTTTCAAGGATTCTATAGAGATTTCATATATGAAACCGGGATAGTTACCTTTCAGAAAATTTGAACGAAGGCTCTATATCTATCTATGCTTCATTCTTCTGAAGGTGGGAAAAAAGATCAAACTAATTATTGAGAAAAATTAGGGTTTGAAACTTAGGTAATTAATTTCTTCTGCTTAACACAAGAACAAATTGGATCGATTTTTGATAAATCGAATTCAGTTAAGATAGGGGAAATTAAGATAGCAATTTCTGAGCCGTATGAGGTAGGAAACTCTCAAGTACGGTTCTAAGGGAAGGAACTGCCTATTCCGACCGAGGAGAACAGGCCATTCTAGAGGGTGATTCGGAAATTGCGGAAGCTTGGTTTGATCAAGCTGCTGAATATTGGAAACAAGCTATAGCGCTTACTCCGGGAAATTATATTGAAGCACAAAACTGGTTGAAGATTACGAAGCGCTTTGAATTTGAATAAGACCATGCTCCTTTTTTTTCCTAAAATGGATGGTTTGGTTGTTGATCCATTAATCAAATAAATTAGGTCGTAAGATCGAATCAAGAATTTCATTATATCCATTTCTTATACCTTCTATTTTATAAGATATTTCATAAGAATAAACCATAGGGATAGGGTCTAGAATAGAAGTAATAAAGTGAATAAAAAAAAGGGGGCCAATCTAAATATTGCTAATATATTAGAACCATCTTATTAATAATTCTAATGAGTTATCTTGGAATTTAGAATCAAATAAAAAATAAAAAACCCTATATTATGCTCAAGGAAAGTAGATATAGATAGGAGCTTATGCCCTAAAAAAAAATACACTAGTTTCTTAAATTTAAAATAAAAAAGATTTTTTCTTACGCCGAGAAATATTTGTTTTTTCAAGATAAACAATGTCCGTTAGGCACCTAACCTTTATGTCATAATAGATCCGAACACTTGCCTCGGATTGACTTTAATATATAATTGCTCCAGTGAATAACTAAAAAAAAAGAAGGGTGGTAGTATAGTAAAGAAAAGAACTAATCACAATATCTATCTTTCAAAATCTATCTTTCAAAATCTATCTTTCAAAGATTCACTAAAAAAAAAGACAGTTGGCGGGTCTCTTTGTATGTCTTGTCCGGAAAGAGGAGGAGTTAATGATTATTCGTTCGCCGGAACCAGAAGTAAAAATTGTTGTGGATAGGGATCCTGTAAAAACATCTTTTGAGGAATGGGCGAGACCCGGCCATTTCTCAAGAACACTAGCTAAGGGCCCTGATACTACCACTTGGATCTGGAACCTACATGCTGATGCTCACGATTTCGATAGTCATACTGGTGATTTGGAGGAGATTTCTAGAAAAGTTTTTAGTGCTCATTTCGGGCAACTTTCCATTATCTTTCTTTGGTTGAGTGGCATGTACTTTCATGGTGCCCGTTTTTCCAATTATGAAGCATGGCTAAGTGATCCTACTCACATTGGACCCAGTGCTCAGGTAGTTTGGCCTATAGTAGGGCAAGAAATATTGAATGGTGATGTAGGTGGGGGTTTCCGAGGAATCCAAATAACCTCTGGTTTTTTTCAGCTTTGGCGAGCATCTGGAATAACTAGTGAATTACAACTCTATTGTACTGCAATTGGTGCATTGGTTTTTGCAGCGTTAATGCTTTTTGCTGGTTGGTTCCATTATCACAAAGCCGCTCCCAAATTGGCCTGGTTCCAAGATGTAGAATCCATGTTGAATCACCACTTAGCGGGATTATTAGGACTTGGGTCTCTTTCTTGGGCGGGACACCAAATTCATGTATCTTTACCAATTAACCAATTTCTTGACGCTGGGGTGGATCCTAAAGAGATACCACTTCCTCATGAATTTATCTTGAATCGGGACCTTTTGGCTCAACTTTATCCTAGTTTTGCCGAAGGAGCAACCCCTTTTTTCACTTTAAATTGGTCCAAATACGCAGAATTTCTGACTTTTCGTGGAGGACTAGATCCAGTAACCGGTGGTCTCTGGCTGACCGATATTGCACACCATCATTTAGCTATTGCTATTCTTTTCCTAATCGCAGGTCATATGTATAGGACCAACTGGGGTATTGGCCATGGACTTAAAGATATTTTGGAGGCTCACAAGGGCCCATTTACAGGACAAGGCCATAAGGGTCTTTATGAAATCTTAACAACGTCATGGCATGCTCAATTATCTCTTAACCTAGCTATGCTAGGCTCTACAACCATTGTTGTAGCTCATCATATGTATTCTATGCCTCCCTATCCATACCTAGCTACTGACTATGGTACACAACTTTCCTTGTTCACACACCACATGTGGATTGGCGGATTTCTAATAGTCGGTGCTGCTGCACATGCAGCAATTTTTATGGTAAGAGACTATGATCCAACTACTCGATACAACGATCTATTAGATCGCGTCCTTAGACACCGCGATGCAATCATATCCCACCTTAACTGGGTATGTATATTTCTAGGTTTTCACAGTTTTGGCTTGTACATTCATAATGATACCATGAGTGCTTTAGGCCGTCCACAAGATATGTTTTCGGATACCGCCATACAATTACAACCTATCTTTGCTCAATGGGTACAAAATATCCATGCTACTGCGCCTGGCGTAACAGCTCCTGGTGCAACAACAAGTACTAGCTTAACGTGGGGAGGCGGCGAGTTAGTAGCAGTAGGTGGCAAAGTGGCTTTGTTACCGATTCCATTAGGAACCGCAGATTTTTTAGTCCATCACATTCATGCATTTACCATACATGTGACTGTATTAATACTTTTGAAAGGTGTTTTATTTGCTCGGAGTTCCCGTTTGATACCCGATAAAGCAAATCTAGGTTTTCGCTTTCCTTGCGATGGGCCTGGCCGAGGGGGAACATGTCAAGTATCTGCTTGGGATCATGTTTTCTTAGGTTTATTCTGGATGTACAATGCAATTTCGGTAGTCATTTTCCATTTCAGTTGGAAAATGCAGTCGGATGTTTGGGGTACCATAAGTGATCAAGGGGTGGTAACTCATATTACAGGGGGAAACTTTGCACAGAGTTCCATTACGATTAATGGGTGGCTTCGAGATTTCTTGTGGGCACAGGCATCGCAAGTCATTCAGTCTTATGGTTCTTCATTATCTGCATATGGTCTTTTTTTCTTAGGTGCTCATTTTGTCTGGGCCTTCAGTTTAATGTTTTTATTCAGCGGCCGTGGTTATTGGCAAGAACTCATTGAATCTATCGTTTGGGCTCATAACAAATTAAAAGTTGCTCCTGCTACTCAGCCTAGAGCCTTGAGCATTATACAAGGACGTGCTGTAGGAGTAACCCATTACCTTCTGGGTGGAATTGCCACGACATGGGCATTCTTCTTAGCGAGAATTATTGCAGTAGGATAGTGGCTAGGAGGATTTGAAAGGCATTATGGAATTAAGATTTCCCAGGTTTAGCCAAGGCTTAGCTCAGGACCCCACTACTCGTCGTATTTGGTTTGGTATTGCTACCGCACATGATTTCGAAAGTCATGATGATATTACTGAAGAACGTCTTTATCAGAACATTTTTGCTTCTCACTTTGGGCAATTAGCAATAATCTTTCTATGGACGTCCGGAAATCTGTTTCATGTAGCTTGGCAAGGAAATTTTGAATCATGGATACAGGATCCTTTACACGTAAGACCTATTGCTCATGCGATTTGGGATCCTCATTTTGGTCAACCCGCTGTGGAAGCCTTTACTCGAGGAGGTGCTGCTGGTCCAGTGAATATTGCTTATTCTGGGGTTTATCAGTGGTGGTATACAATAGGATTACGCACCAATGAAGATCTTTATACTGGAGCTCTTTTTCTATTATTTCTTTCTACGCTGTCCTTAATAGCGAGTTGGTTACATCTACAACCCAAATGGAAACCAAGCCTTTCGTGGTTCAAAAACGCGGAATCTCGTCTCAATCATCATTTGTCAGGACTTTTCGGGGTAAGTTCTTTGGCTTGGACAGGACATTTAGTTCATGTTGCTATTCCCGCATCCAGGGGGGAGTACGTTCGATGGAATAATTTCTTAGATGTATTACCCTATCCCCAGGGGTTGGGACCCCTTTTGACGGGTCAGTGGAATCTTTATGCCCAAAACCCTGATTCGAGTAATCATTTATTTGGTACCGCTCAAGGAGCGGGAACTGCCATTCTAACTCTTCTTGGGGGATTCCATCCACAAACACAAAGTTTGTGGCTGACTGATATGGCTCACCATCATTTAGCTATTGCATTTATTTTTCTCATTGCCGGTCACATGTATCGAACTAACTTCGGAATTGGGCACAGTATTAAAGATCTTTTAGAAGCGCATACTCCTCCGGGGGGTCGATTAGGGCGTGGGCATAAGGGCCTTTATGACACAATCAACAATTCGATTCATTTTCAGTTAGGTCTTGCTCTAGCTTCTTTAGGGGTTATTACTTCCTTAGTAGCTCAACATATGTACTCTTTACCTCCTTATGCATTCATAGCACAAGACTTTACTACTCAAGCTGCTTTATATACTCATCACCAATATATTGCGGGGTTCATCATGACAGGGGCTTTTGCTCATGGAGCTATTTTTTTCATTAGGGATTACAATCCGGAACAGAATGAGGATAATGTATTGGCAAGAATGTTAGACCATAAAGAAGCTATCATATCTCATTTAAGTTGGGCTAGCCTCTTTCTAGGATTCCATACCTTGGGCCTTTATGTTCATAACGACGTCATGCTTGCTTTTGGTACTCCAGAAAAGCAAATCTTGATCGAACCTATATTTGCCCAATGGATACAATCTGCTCATGGCAAGACGACATATGGGTTCGATATACTCTTATCTTCAACGAATGGCCCCGCTTTCAATGCGGGTCGAAGCCTATGGTTGCCCGGATGGTTGAATGCTGTTAATGAGAATAGTAATTCGCTTTTCTTAACAATAGGACCTGGGGATTTCTTGGTTCATCATGCTATTGCTCTAGGTTTGCATACAACTACATTGATTTTAGTAAAGGGCGCTTTAGACGCACGCGGTTCCAAATTAATGCCGGATAAAAAGGATTTTGGGTATAGTTTTCCTTGTGACGGCCCAGGGCGCGGCGGTACTTGTGATATTTCTGCTTGGGACGCATTTTATTTGGCAGTTTTCTGGATGTTAAATACCATTGGGTGGGTTACTTTTTATTGGCATTGGAAACATATCACATTATGGCAGGGCAACGTTTCACAATTTAATGAATCCTCCACTTATTTGATGGGATGGTTAAGAGATTACCTATGGTTAAACTCTTCACAACTTATCAATGGATATAATCCTTTTGGGATGAATAGTTTATCGGTATGGGCTTGGATGTTCTTATTTGGACATCTTGTTTGGGCTACTGGATTTATGTTCTTAATTTCTTGGCGGGGGTATTGGCAGGAATTAATTGAGACTTTAGCATGGGCTCATGAACGCACACCTTTAGCTAATTTAATTCGCTGGAGAGATAAGCCTGTGGCTCTTTCCATTGTGCAAGCAAGATTGGTTGGATTAGCTCACTTTTCCGTGGGTTATATATTCACTTATGCAGCTTTCTTGATTGCCTCAACATCAGGCAAGTTTGGTTAATTTAGTTTGTTTTTTTGTACTGTATCAGCACCTAGTTCATTACTCTTGATAGAGAGGGAGGATCCGCCTTCTTAAATTTCTTTTTCTATTTATTTTTCCATCTAGGATTAGAACCGTATACTTGATAATAATAGCAACGGCACATTATGGCAAAAAAGAGTTTGATTCAGAGGGAGAAGAAGCGGCAGAAATTAGAACAGAAATATCATTTGATTCGTCAATCTTTAAAAAAAAAGATAAGAAGCAAAGTTTCTCCCTTGAGTTTGAGTGAAAAAACGAAAATGCGAGAAAAATTGCAATCCCTACCGCGTAATAGTGCACCTACACGCCTTCATCGACGTTGTTTTTTGACCGGAAGACCTAGAGCTAACTATCGACATTTTGGGCTATCCGGACACGTACTTCGAGAAATGGTTTATGAATGTTTATTACCGGGTGCAACAAGATCCAGTTGGTAAGGATAAAATACCCTTTCGTATTTGTATGGATTTCTGGAATTGATAATCATAGAGGAGCCCTCTTTACCATTCTGTATAAATGGACTATTCTATTTGTATAGATATGGTAGAGGGACGTATCGAACCCTCTTTTATCCACTAGTTACCCCTCTTTAGTTTAAGAGTATAGAGCAGTTTGGTAGCTCATAAGTCTCATAACCTTGGGGTTGCGGGTTCGATTCCCACTACCGGCCCCATACTCCTTCTTTAATGATATATGCATGATATATACATCATCCATTTGTATCTGGATTTTTTGATTTCCTAAAAGAGTTTTGGTCTAACAGTTTTTTCTCGGAAGAAGACAACAAATAAAAGAAAGAATAAAAGAAAGAATAAAATACGAAAGAAAAGCGTCCATTGTCTAATGGATAGGACAGAGGTCTTCTAAACCTTTGGTATAGGTTCAAATCCTATTGGACGCAATCTTATTTCTATCTATTCTTTAAATAACTATACTAAACTAAAAACAAAGAAAACTTTTTTGCATGATTCAAATAACAAGAGTAGACATGCAAAATAACAAGAGTAGATATGCCAAATTTATTTGTTACTGAAGGGAAAACCGTTCCAGCTGTTCCTGAATAGCTTCCTTCAAAAGGATTTCCGCTTGCTCGGTGAATGTCTTGCTAGAAGATATAATTTCTTGGAATTGAGGTTTAGTATCTTTTAGGTGTTTACGTAACTCATCCAGAAATTTATTTACCTGTTCGATTTCTAACGAATCAAGATATCCTCTTGTTCCGGTATAAATAGTAGCTATCTGCTCTTCCACTGGGAGAGGATTTGCCTGGGATTGTTTAAGCAATTCCCTTAATCGTCGACCCCTTGCCAATTGATTCTGACTTGTTTTATCGAGAGCAGAGGCGAATTGTGCAAAGGCTTGTAACTCTGCGAATTGAGCTAGTTCCAATTTTGATTTGCCAGCTACTTGTTTCATGGCTTTAATTTGAGCCGCGGATCCTACTCTGGAAACAGAAATACCCACATTAATAGCGGGTCGAATTCCGGCATTGAATAGATCCGCCGATAAGAATATTTGTCCATCTGTAATGGAGATTACATTAGTAGGAATATAGGCGGAAACGTCTCCAGATTGAGTCTCAACTATTGGTAAAGCGGTCATACTTCCTTCGCCTAAAAGAGAATTTAATTTAGCGGCTCTTTCTAAAAGGCGTGAATGCAAATAAAAAACATCCCCTGGATAAGCCTCACGGCCGGGAGGTCTTCTTAATAGAAGGGACATTTGGCGATAAGCTTGTGCCTGTTTGGAGAGATCATCATAAATTATTAAAGTATGCCGTTCGCGGTACATAAAATACTCAGCCAGGGCTGCTCCCGTATAAGGAGCGAGGTATTGTAATGTAGCAGGTGAATCCGCCATTTCAGCTACTACAATAGTGTATTCCATGGCCCCCTCCTCATGGAAAGTAGTTACTACTTGAGCTACGGAGGATGCTCTTTGACCGATAGCTACATAAACACATATTACACCTTGCCCTTTTTGATTGAGAATTGTATCTGTAGCTACTGCTGTTTTGCCAGTCTGTCTGTCCCCAATAATTAACTCTCGCTGACCGCGCCCTATAGGAATCATCGAATCGATAGCAATAAGCCCTGTTTGAAGAGGTTCGTATACGGAACGCCTGGAAATTATACTTGGAGCAGGAGATTCAATTAAGCGAGATTCGGAAGCTATAATTTCGCCTTTCCCATCAATAGGTTTAGCCAGAGCATTTACAACACGACCCAAGTAAGCCTCACTCACGGGTATCTGAGCAATTCTTCCTGTTGCTTTTACAAAACTGCCCTCTTGTATCATCAACCCATCGCCCATTAATACAATCCCAACATTTTTGGATTCCAAATTCAGAGCAATACCCCTAGTACCTTCTGCAAATTGGACTAATTCACCCGACATTATTTCACCAAGACCTATAATACGAGCAATCCCATCCCCCACTTGAACTACGCGACCTATATTCTCAATCCCTACTTTCCTATTATATTGTTCAATACGTTCGCGGAGAATTTTATGAATTTCGTCGACTCGAAGGGTTGCCATTAGTGTTTCTTGACTCTTTTTTCGAAAGCAAGGGGAAAAATAATGCCTAAATTCTAAACGAAAGTAGAAGTTCAAGGCCTAATTAATTTAATTATCTCTTCCATTCCAGGGACCCGAGAATGCCAATATTAGCACGAATCGTACGGAAATGTAACTCGGTATTCAAACAACTATTCAGAGTTCCTAGAGCTCCTTGTACGGCCTGTTGGAAAACCCGCTGTCGGACCTGATTCATTGCCCTTTGTTTTTCAAAATAAAGGGTTTCGTTTTTAGACTTTTCTAATTGTTCCAAACTAATAGAAGTAGCATTAATCAAATTTGCTTTTTCTCGTTCTATCTCAGAGTATCCATTCATTCGATACTCATCCGCTTCTAGTTCGACTTTCTGTAATCGAATCCGAGCTTTTTCGAGTTGCTCAATGGTCCCTCTACGCAATTCTTCTGAATTTCGAATAGTACTCAAGATCCTCTGTTTTCGATTATCTAATAAATCTTTTAATGAAAGTAGATTATTTTGTAAGTTTACAACTTTTATGATCTCTTCCCGAACCAAACATGAATCTTTCGATTCATTTGGCTCTCACGCTCCTTTTTTTCTTTTTTTGCTATAGCAATTTCCATATCTTTTTTTAAGTATAAGTAATGAGCCTATCCTCTATCTTATTTTTTATGTTTATATTTCAATATACCGAAACCTATATAAGACTAGATAAATATTAAGAGGACTCTTCCGCCTAGATAAAAATATATCATGGTCAGCAAAGTTGTTTCTTTATTTATATTTGCCCTTTAGTTAATAATTTCAATTTCATTAAGAAAAACTAACTAAATAAATGGAAAATGAAAATTAATAGAATTCTTTTTTTTTTTTCTTCAAATCCAAAAAATTTCTCTTTTTTATACATAGGTCGTCGATTCGGCATTGGTTAAAAAAGGGCAGGGTGCCCCTTCTTTTTTTTTCTAGTAAATAGTTCAAACCATTTTATCGATATGAGTGTTCTATATCAGATAAATTTTACATTAGCTATTTCCCGTTTAAATTCGGTACTAATACTAATATAGTTGTAGAAAGAGTACCTCTTTTTGCCTGGACTTCAAGCAGTTTAGCTTTAACCGTGTTAATGGTCTCACATTCTTGGTTTATAGAGAATCAAAATTGATTTACCAATGAGTCGCGAAATGCTATGGTTCTTCCATATGATTTCTGAATTTATTCAGAAGTAATTCGTCGAGATCGTGCACCCTTTTCTTATTTATCCGAAAAATACTAAAAAATATTCTAAAGTGCAGCCGGATAGATCCAATCTATTCTTGAAATAGACAACTCGCACACACTCCCTTTCCAAAAAAAATCAAAACACCAACCACTACAGTTAGATTTATTAGATTTGTTGCTAAAATATCGGTATTAAGCCCGAAACTGCCAGCGGATGGCCAGTGAGCTAAAAAAACGAAAGAATGGGTTACATTTTTCATATGCTCTCCTCTTATAGATAGGACGAACAAAGAACAAAGTTTTTCGATCACTTACTTCGCTCGCCCTTTTTTGATCGGTTTTTTTAATGCAAATAGATTCAATCTAGTAATTTCTTTTAGATTAAGTCTTAGGTCTTGTTTGACCGGTGAAAGGCTTCCTTTGTTGAAATGTTCCGTTCCCAAAATTCCTAAAATAAAAGGAAAAAACTTTCCACTTTCCTAAACTAAGGACGGGAAATAAGAAGGCGAGCATATCTTCTAAATTAATCATACTCAACTCAGCCCTTCCTAGAATGCGGTATTATCTGTCCCGATAAATAGATAATTCCAGGAGTAATAAATAGGAGTAAATTAAATAAAGTATTGATATAATTGGAATTGCGGAAGCAAATACCAATTTACTAAAAAAAGAAAAAAGTATCTAATCGAAATCGAAAGAACTTTTTTTTTTAGGATTAAACAAAAGGGTTCGCAAATAAAAGCGCTAGTGCCACAACTAGTCCATAAATTGTTAAAGCTTCCATAAAAGCTAGACTAAGCAATAAAGTACCTCGTATTTTACCTTCTGCTTCTGGCTGTCTCGCAATACCTTCTACAGCTTGTCCTGCAGCAGTACCTTGACCAACTCCAGGTCCAATAGAAGCAAGCCCTACGGCCAATCCAGCAGCAATAACAGAAGCAGCAGCAATTAGTGGATTCATGGTGAGTAGTTCCTCGTGTCAAAAAAAAAGAAATGGTTAAGGATACAATCAACCAAAAAATTCTTACTTCTAAGCTCTATTGGGGAGAAGTAAAGTAACTAAAAAGTACAAATTGAAATCAAATTGAAATGTGAATTGTCCGAACTACATAGAAGGGAATTCTATATCCATATATCGGATTAGATAATGAATCTAACCTAGGAATATATAATATAATATCAATATCCTATATACATTTGTTTCTTCTATTTTGTTTGCATATTTTCTCATTTTCTATTGAATCGGATTCTAAAATCATTGCTTAAAGTGGAAACCCGCATAAAAGAGGACTCCACTTATAGATATTAAGGATATTTATTATAGTATAGATCTAGCCTGACTCCACCCTCCTTAATGCATATATACTTTGAAAATTCCATAATATAGTCTATTCTATTCTCTCTCCTACAACTCTAGGCTATATATTCATACGCATTTCTAACTATTGCAACCAAGCAGATTATCTGGAACCATGCATGAATTGAGCTAAGCTGAAAAAAAAAATACTATATTCCAAAACTAGTCAATTCAATGATGACCCTCCATGGATTCACCTATATAGGCTGCGGCTAATGTTGCAAAAATAAGAGCTTGAATACCGCTTGTAAATAATCCAAGAAACATGACCGGTATAGGGATTACTAAGGGGACTAAAGAAACAAGAACAACAACGACTAATTCATCCGCCAATATATTCCCGAAAAGTCGAAAGCTAAGCGATAATGGTTTTGTGAAATCTTCTAGGATGTTAATTGGTAAAAGGATTGGGGTTGGTTTAATATATTTCTCGAAATAGCTCAATCCTTTTTTGCTAAGACCAGCATAAAAATATGCCGCTGACGTGAGTAAAGCTAAAGCAACAGTAGTATTTATATCATTCGTGGGCGCTGCTAATTCCCCATGGGGTAACTCTATAATTTTCCAAGGTAAAAGAGCACCCGACCAATTTGAAACAAAAATAAAAAGGAACATAGTTCCAATAAAGGGAACCCAGGGACCATATTCTTCTCCAATCTGAGTTTTGCTCAAGTCTCGAATAAACTCAAGGACATATTCAAAAAAATTCTGCCCGTCGGTCGGGATGGTTTGTGGATTCCGAACAGCTATGACAACTGAACCTAGCAAGATAGTAATTACGACCCAAGAAGTGATGAGTACCTGGGCATGAATTTGAAAACCTCCTATTTGCCAATAGAAGTGTTGGCCTACTTCTACACCCGATATATCGTATAACCCCTTGAGTGTTTTAATGGAACAAGGTATAATATTCATATTGTCCTCTGATAAAAATTGAACTTCAAAAAAGGAATTCTTTTGATTCAACCATCTCTTTCTCAACTCAGCAACTTGAACTATTAATTTGATATTTAGGATACCAAGAAAGCACATCAGATCATAATATATATCAATACCCTCTAATATATATCAATATTCCCCTTCTTTTTTCTATGCAAAACAAATTCTATGCAAAAAAAGATATAGTAAGTCATTCCATAAATCTACGCAGTTGTCCAAGAATTCACTATATATTCTTAATCAACGATTTCTTATATAGAGAGAACGGCCCTCACAAATTGAAAATACTAATTTGTTAAGAATCAATCGAATTGAAGTCATAGTGTCATCGTTGGCTGGAATCGATATATTCGCGAGATCCGGGTCACAATTTGTATCGACTAAAGAAATAGTAGGAATTCCCAAAATGGCACATTCCCGAAGAGCTATATACTCTTTTTGCTGATCAAGGACGATCACAATGTCTGGCAATCTCGTCATATATTTGATCCCGCCGAGATACCTTTGTAAGGTAGATAATTTTCTCTTCAAGATTGCCACATCTCTTTTTGGGAGATGGTGGAATTTTCCCATTTTTTCTTCCGCTCTTAAGTCTCTAAATTGAGAAAGTCTAGTTTTCGTAATCGACCAATTCGTTAACATACCACTGAACCACTTTTTATTAACATAATGACAACGAGCCCTTATTGCAGCTGATGCTACTAAATCTGTTGCTCTTTTTTTGGTACCAACAATTAAGAAACTTTTTCCCTGACTTGCTGCATCAAAAACTAAATCACAAGCTTCTGATAAAAAACGGGCCGTTCTAGCGAGATTTATAATATGAGTACCTTTACGCTTTGCCGAAATGTAAGGGGCCATTTTAGGATTCCATTTCTTAATACCATGACCAAAATGAACTCCTGCTTCTATCATCTCTTTCAAATTAATGTTCCAATATCTTCTTGTCATTTTTTCCACACTTCCTTTTTTTTTCATCCTAACATTCCATTACGGAATTTATTTCTTTTTGAAGATTAAGAAAGATCCGAAATAGCTTGAAATAAATAAAATAATAATTGTTCTGAGAGAACCTTGTACTAAGAGTTGGCCATTGATACATTGATACATGGTATAAACAAAACCTTAATTTAATGAATTAACTGACTTGTTTTACTTATTAAAATAAAAATCTTAAAAATCTAAAATTTAACCTGTTAGTGTTCTAAGTTCAAAAGTCTAGTAAAGTAAAAAATATGTTTTATGTATCCTTAGGGTTAAATGTTAAATGGGGGTTTTTATGTCTCATAAAAATTGTTTGTTACGTCAGAATCTGAAGAAACTAATTCTGTATGGAGAAACAAAAAATCTCTCATTTCCGACGCGAATAGATTTTTTTTTTTTATTTCGAAATAAAGGTTCTTGTCTTGTGGGGAACGATGCACAAATTTTTGGAATCCGGTACCAACAGGTATAATCCCCCCCAGAACTACGTTTTCTTTCAAGCCTTTCAACCAATCAATGCGACCTCGTAGGGCAGCTTTTGCTAAAACTCGAGCAGTTTCTTGAAAACTTGCTTCAGATATGAAACTTTGGGTATTCAGGGAAGCCCTTGTTATTCCCAATAAGATTGCCCGATAATAGATCGATTCATCCAAAGCTCGCCCTGCTCGTTCCGCTCGCAATAGTCCGATTAATTCCCCAGGCGAAAAAACATTAGACATTCCATCTTCGGAAACCCGCACTTTTGATGTTACTTGGCGTATAATAATCTCTATATGTCTATTATGGATCTGTACCCCTTGGGATCGATAAACCTTTTGGATTTTATTAACCAAAGAAATACGACTTTGGGCTATGGTTAGCTCAGCTCCAATCAAGAATCCCCAAGGGACCCCAAGAATTCTTGGTATACGCTCATTCCAATCCTCAATTCTCCTTTCGAGATTGGGGGATAATGAATCAATTGAACGCGCTTCAAAGATTTGTTCCACTTTTGGAAGACCTTGCGTTATGTCACTAGATCTCGATTTTTCATATATAAACGTAACTAACCTATCTCCCTTGTAAAGGATTTCTCCATAATGACCATTAACAGTTGCTCCTGTAGTGGCCAAATAAGGTTTAGCTGCTCTTATAACAAAGGAATCCATATTTACACTGAAAATTTGACCAGATTTTTTTATGTGCGATTTAAATAGACATACATTTTCACAAATAAATTGTCCAAGGTGAATTATTGCCAATGTCTCTTCCCAAGAATCATGATGGACAAAGTGACAATTCAAAAGGAATGGATCCAACATTATGTTACTATCGAAATTGGAAATCCTTTTATTTTCATCTATTAAAGAGTATTTAAGTTCTTGAAGTACTTGGAAGGTTTGTTTCAAATTGTCAACGAACAAATATTTTTTTAGCAGGATTTTATTATGCGTTAGTAAATAGTAAGATGAAGAAAAATGCGATATACTAGCTACAATAGCCCCTAAGGGCCCAAAAATTTCTAGAATAGGAATTCTAGGATTCCATTCTTTTATCGCATTGGGATGTTTTGAATTCTTGAATAAACCAATTCGAGAACAGTTGGATGCCGACAAAATCATCAAAGATTGGTATTCTTTATTTCGATTCAACAAAGTGCCAATAGCTTCTTGATGTTGGCTAAGTGATTCAATCTTCGCCTTGGAATAAAAAGAATTGCTATTGGCGCGATCTAACCTATTATGGGGAGTCGGTCCTCCACTTGTCCTATCATACCTTTTTCGTGTATACGAAATAGTGGACTTGACTAACTCAATTCTTAGGAAATCGCGAATAAGATCATTTGCTCTTACCTCAACAAGGGAAGCACCAGCCTTTTCTTTTTCTTCTTGTTCCCAATTCACTACTAAGCAAGTTCTAACAAATTGACTATTTGTGTGATAAATTCTTTGAGTTAACTTGCTATTTTCATGATAAATAAAATTGACAAGTCGAATTTGGAGATTATTTTCTTCTTGCAAGAGATCCTGCGGGAAAAGTGTTGCTAAATTTCTTCCTTCGTCCATTTCATATGCCACTGTAGGGCGAACGGAAACAAAATACTTTTCCTTGCTCTTGAGAATTTTTTTCCGTTGAACATAGACCCAATTTTTCTTTTTTTTTGATTCCTTAGAATCTTTTTTTTGTCTTTCTGGCGGTATCAAACACCCACCTAATATCTTATCTGCCTCTTCAGGAAAATGAATATCTCCGGAAAATATTTTGAGTTCCGTATGGCTTTTTTTTCTCTTCACTCGGACCAGTCCGCCTAGTCCACTTCTTGTATTTTTTGTGAGTTGTGTATCCACTCCAATAATACTATTGTCAAGTATCTTTAGGGATGAAGATCTCGGCAAGATATGAAGTTCTTGAAGAATGAAAAAAAACCGATCTACTTCTTTTTGGTATTTTAGACTAAATTCTTTTGTTCCTCGATGCTCAATCAAACCCTCTTTTTTTAAGATGGAATCTTCCTCTGGGCTCTCGTATTCGTCCTCTGAGTCTTCTTCTGAGTCTTCCTCTAAAGTACCATATTTTTCCTCGCCGCTTTCCCCGGGGCTGCCATATTCGTCTTCTGAGTCTTCTTCTAAAGTTCCATATTCGTCCTCTTGGGTCCTATATTTGCTCTCTGGGTTCCCATATTCCTCTTCTGAGTCTTTCTCTAAAGTCCTATATTCGTTCTCTGGGTTCCCATATTTGTTTTCTGGGCTCCCATATTCGTTTTCTAGGGTTTCATATTCGTATTCGTCTTCTAGGATTCCATATTTAGATTCTTCTAGGGTTTCATATTCGTCCTCTCGGGTCCTGTATTCGTGTTCTAGGGTCTCATATTCCTCTTCTGAGTCTTCCGCTCGAGTCCTATATTCTTCTTCTAGGGTCCTATATCTAAATTTAACAATTCCTGAACCCTTTTTATCTTTTCTGTATCGGGGATCGTCAAAATAAGCAAAAATAGTATTTCTACGTAAAACACCCATAAAGGGGATTTCAATCGAAATCCCAAAACAGGATATTAGTTCTTTCTCTTGTTCTTGATGATATTGTAATGGAATGACGAACCTATTTCTTCGCTTTTTCGCCAACAAATCTGAATTATCTTGAAAAATAGAAGGATAGATCAAATTCCAATGGCCATTGGACATGATTCGATCCGACGTTGAATAATCAAGAATTTCCCTATCTTTTTTACCATAAGTATTCATTTGATCTTGATCCTTGTGGAGTGAAAAAGACGCTATACTGGATCTGCACATACTTACGGATAATATCCATAAATGGCTTGTTTTTGGTAATCGACGAAGATTACCATATTGATATTCGGGCGCATGGTAAACATCAGTACTCCAGTGCATTTCGCCGTCTGATTCAGAATAAATATGCTTTTGTACCCTTTCTTTAAAATGTAAAGTGGACGTTCCGGCACGAATCTCCGCAATTACTTGTTCAGATTTTACATATTGATCATTTTGCACTAGAATCAAGCTTTTTGAGGGAATATTCACACTATATAGAATATCTTGACTCTGAATAGTTACATGCAAGTCTATATAACATAGAAAAGCAGGCTGTCCATGACGGGTACGTGTGGGGTGAACCAAATTCTCATTGAATTGGATTTTTCCATTCGAAGGGGATCGTACAAGGTCGGCAGTACCCCCTGTGAATACTCCGCCAGTATGAAAAGTTCTTAATGTTAGTTGAGTCCCTGGCTCCCCAATTGATTGACCCGCAATAATACCTACGGCTTCTCCCAATTCCACCAGATCACTATGAGTAGGACTCCGGCCATAGCATAATTGACAGATCCAAGAAGTGCTTCGGCAAGTAAAGGGGGTTCTAATATATATTGGTTGTGCTCGAAATGGTTGTGCTCGAAAGGCAGTTATGAATCGATTGACTAATCCAATTCCAATATCTTGATTTCGCGCGGCAATGCATCGTGAACCGATATATATATCGTCTGCTAATACACGACCAATTAGTGTTTGGACAAAAAGTTTTTCCGTCATCCCATTTTGAGGACTTACAGAAATACCTCGGATAGTACCACAATCTCTTCTACGCACAATAATATGTTGAACTACTTCAACAAGTCTACGTGTAAGATATCCAGCATCTGCTGTTCGTACAGCAGTATCTACAACCCCTTTGCGGGCTCCATAGCAGGAAATTATATATTCTGTCAAAGAAAGTCCCTCGCGTAAATTGCTTTGAATAGGTAAATCAATCATTTGTCCTTGAGGGTCCGACATTAATCCTCTCATACCTACTAATTGGTGTACTTGAGATGCATTTCCTCTGGCTCCTGAAAAAGACATTAGATAGACTGGATTAGAAGGATCCGTTATCCGAAAATTTGAATTCATTTCTTGTTTCAAATATTCACTTGTCGCATACCATATCTCAACAGATTGGCGTAATTTTTCTACCGCGTGTACAGCCCCATAATAATAGTGTTTCTCCAAAAGAAAACTCTGTTGTTCCGCGTCTTGGACTAACCATCCCTTAGAGGGTATTGTTAAAAGATCCTCGATTCCTAACGAAATCGATGTAGTAGTGGCTTGATAGAAGCCCAGAGTCTTTAGTTGATCCAGTATATGGGATGTATATCCCATTCCAAAATGATCTATTAATCTGCTAATAAGTCGTTTCATACCAGTTCCGTCTATCTCTTTATTATGAAAGACCAGATTGGCCCGTTCCGCCATACATAAGTACCCCCTTTTCGGCTGAGTAGGATTCGACAATTGCTGAGTAGGATTCGACAATGGGCCTGAGTCAGTGATTCGAAAATTTAATTAACTTAATTGCCTCAATCTCAATCTGGATTCGCGTGGCAAATAATGATGATACTAGGGAAATCGGAATGCCCCCCGAAAGCAAAGGGGAGGGGCATCGCCGAATCTAACTTTCTTGTTTAGGTAGTGTATGAATAGGCCTGACTAAATCCTTGTACGGCTTCCTCTATTTCTCTATAAAAAGAAATATGACCAAGAGTGGTTCGAATGTATATCGAACGAATTTCTTTTTTTCTATTTCCCATTATTAGATAGTGAGCATAAATCTCATGATAAGTCCCCAAAGATTCATATTGAATTTCAATCGGAACTTCTCTTGACCCAATGACGCGTTGATCCAGGTTCCATCGTAGCCACAAGGGACTATCTAAACTGATTAGTTTTTGTCTATAAGCTCCCAGTGCATCATAAGAACTAGAAAAATGGGGTTCTTTATCTTTCCTATACTTAGAATTATTATTATTGTAATTGACTTTTAAATTTGGATAGTTTCTGAAACTATTATATCTATTTGCACAAATACCTCGACGCTTTCCAATTGTTAATACATAAAGCCCGATAAGCATGTCTTGGGTTGGTACGCAAATAGGATCCCCAATAGCAGGAGATAAGAGATTCATATGAGAAAACATAAGTAAACGGGCTTCCGCCTGAGCTTCCAAGGATAAAGGTAGATGAACAGCCATTTGATCTCCATCAAAGTCTGCATTGAAACCCTTACACACTAATGGGTGTAAAGAAATAGTACGCCCCTCTACTAAAGTGGGTTGAAAGGCCTGTATGCCTAATCTATGCAGAGTAGGTGCTCTATTTAACAGTACAGGATGTCCCCGCATAACTTCTTGAAGTATTTCCCATACAATGGGTTCCTTTTCCCAAATTTTCCTTTTAGCAATCCTGACATTAGAAGTGGCGCGTTTCGTGATTAAATCGCGAATTACAAATAGCTGAAAAAGCTTTATTGCTATCTCTAGAGGTAATCCACATTGATGTAATGAAAGCGAAGGACCCACAACAATGACAGAACGCCCCGAGTAATCGACCCGTTTCCCAAGCAGAGTCTCGCGAAACCTTCCCTCTTTACCTTCAATTACATCTGAAAGTGATTTGTATACTTTATTGTGACCATCCCTCGTCGGTTGCCCGCGGGACCCACTATCAAGAAGTGTATCCACGGCTTCTTGTACCAATTTTTCCTGGCACATTACTAAATCTGCTGGCGCTAATTCACTTCTTTTTAATAGATAGGCAAGATTGTTGTTCCGACGGATAACTCTCTTATAAAGTTCATTAATGTCTGAAGTCACTACTTTATCTCCAGACCTATAAACAATAGGTCTCAATTCGGGAGGAAGAACCGGTAATAAGCACAAAACCATCCATTCTGGTTCTACATTTGTTTGAATAAAATGTTTCGCCAATTGCATGCGTCTAATCAAAAAAACTTTTCTTATTCGTCTTTTTCTATCTTCCCACTCATCTCCACTATACCCCTCGTCTTCTAATTCCTTCCATTCGACCAAAGAATTCTCTATAATAATTCGCAAATCCAAATCTGCTAATTGTTCTCTAATAGCACCTGCTCCTGTCGCAATTTCCCGATTTCGAAATGTTGCAAAGCCTGGGGTAGAAAAAAAGGGAGAAATGCTGTGGTTACAGGATGCAATTTCCTCTTCGAATAAACCTCGTAATCGTAAAAAAGTGGGTTTTTTAGTGCTGGGCCTAGCAAAAGAGAAATCGCCGTATACTAGGCCCTCCAACTTCTTAAGAGGTTTATCTAAAAGATTCGCGATATAACTAGGAAGACCTTTCAAATACCACACATGAGTCACGGGACATGCGAGTTTGATGTATCCCATTTGATATCTTCGTATCCGAGAATCCACAAATTCTACCCCGCATTTTTGGCAAAATCTTTCGTCTTCGTTTTCAGCTCCGCTCGCTCGAGAATTGCCACAACCGCAAATCCCGCTTTTTATGGGTCCAAAGATTCTTTCGCAAAACAATCCATCTTTTTCTGGTTTATCGGTTTTATAATGAAAAGTAGAGGGCCTTGTGACTTCGCCAACGGCTTCTCCATTAGGTAGGTTTTTGTTAGCCCAAGCCTTTATTTGTTGAGGGGAAACGAGTCCAATTTGAAGTTGTTGATGTTTATATTGGTCAATCATAAAATAGAAATAAGAAAAGAATTTATATTTATTCCGATCAAACTTCCTCCCTATTAACCTGGAAGTTCTTTTCAGATACAAGGAAATGATTCAGTTCTAGAGCCAAAGATCGTAGTTCTCGAACGAGCACTCGAAAAGATTCTGGAGGATCCTCATGATTAGGTATTCTTTTTCCCCAGATCGTAGCATTAAGTATTTCTTGGCGAGCTATAAGATGGTCAGATTTATAAGTAAGTATCTCTTGTAAAATATGAGCAACACCAAATCCTTCTAAAGCCCAAACTTCCATTTCTCCTACTCGTTGTCCCCCTTGCTTGGCTCTTCCTCTAACCGGTTGTTGTGTAACAAGTGAGTAGGGCCCAGTAGAACGCCCATGAATTTTCTCATCAACTTGATGAATTAATTTTAAGATATAGGACTTCCCTATTAGAACAGGTTGCTCAAAGGGGTCGCCTGTTCTTCCATCAAATATTCTGCTTTTTCCCGGGTACTCGGGTTCAAATACCCATGGATTTTTTGTTTCTTTACTGGCTTCATATAATTCTGAAAACACAAGTTTTCTTGAAGCCTCTTGCTCATATCTCTCATCAAAGGGTGCTATTCTATAATGTTTCTTTAGCAGATCCCCCGCTAATCCGAGCGAGCTTTCAAATATTTGTCCCACATTCATTCGGGAGGGTACTCCTAAGGGATTGAAGACCATATCAACGGGTGTTCCATCTTGCAAATAGGGCATATCTTGCCTAGGCAAAATTTTGGAAATGATCCCTTTATTCCCATGTCTTCCGGCTACTTTATCCCCAACTTTGATTTCACGTTTCTGTAAAATATATACACGAACCATTATGTCGAGGGGGTCCCTTTGGATCCATTTCACATCGATAACGCGCCCTCTTCCACCTATAGGTAATTTCAGAGAAGTTTCTTTTGAAGTGGAAACCTCAAGGCCGAATATGGCCCGTAATAATCCAGCTTCTGCGATATATGATGATTCGCTCGCTATCTGAGGCGTTAATTTACCTACTAAAATATCACCAGTTTCTACCCAGGATCCCAACCTAACAACTCCATTTTTGTCCAAATTGCGGAGTAAATGTTCTTCTAGATGTGGTATTTCTTTAGTGATTTTTTCAGCGGAGCCCTGGCTTGTCGTATCCGTCTGAATTTCATATTTCCGGATGTGAAAAGAGGTATAAATATCCTCATATACCAAACGTTCGCTAATTAGTACTGCGTCTTCAAAATTGTAACCTTCCCATGGCATATAAGCTACTAATACGTTTTTTCCTAAAGCAAGTTCCCCCCCAACTGTAGCAGCTCCTTCTGCTAAAATTTGTCCTTTTTTAATGGATTTACCCCGTGGAACCCGAGGTTTTTGGTGCATACAAGTATTTTTGTTAGAGCGACGGTGGTTAACTAAAGGAATACTTATAGTCTTCCCACTACTTGATAAAAGTATCTTATGACTATCAGTAGAAATGATCTTTCCCTCGCGTTCGGCTATAACGGAAACCCTCGAATCTAGAGCTGTTTGGCGTTCCAATCCAGTTCCAACAATGCATTTCTCGGACCGAGAAAGTGGAACTGCTTGGCGCTGCATATTAGAACTCATTAAAGCCCGATTCGCATCATTGTGCTCAATAAAAGGAATGAGAGAACCCCCAATAGAAAAATATTGGAAAGGAAAAATACTTCTAACATGAATCTGTTCCCATGCAATAGTCAAGAATTCTTGGCGGTATCTAGCTGGAACAACCTGTTCTTCCTGAATACCTTGATTCAAGGACAAAGAATTTCCTGCTGCTATCATATAATACTCATCTCTATTTGGTGATAGATAAACCACCTGTCTCTCTTTTTTTTCTTTTGCTTTCTCAGCAGATATTTCATAAAACGGACTCTCTATAGATCCCCACAAGTGATCAATTCTCGCATGAATTGCTAAGGATCCAGTAAGTCCAACATTGATTCCTTCAGACGTGTCAATTGGACAAATACGCCCATAGTGACTCGGATGAATATCTCGGCTCCGAAAACTTGCGGTTCTCCCCGTCAACCCTCCAGGACCTAAACAACTCACTTTTCGCCCATGAACAGTTTGTGTCAATGGATTCGTTTGATCAAAAACTTGAGATAATGGGTATGTGCCAAAAAAGGTCTCATAAGTAGTTATTAATAAAATTGAAGTTGAAGTTGGAGTTACCAAAGTTTGGGGAGTCGGTTTCGATTGACGTATGAATACTCTACGAATAGTTTTTTGAACTGCATGTTGTAAACGACCAAGAGCCAATCCGAATTGATCTTGTAACAGATCCGCAACCGAACGAATACGTTTATTTTTCAAGTGATTCATATCGTCATCGTCAAGTATACCCGTTCCAAATTTCATTCCAATCAAATGATCCGTAGCGGCCAATACATCTCGTGGTAACAAGAATGTATTGTTCTGAGGTATATCAAGATTAAGTCTCCGATTCATATTTCGTCGACCAATCCTTCCTAATTCACATTTTTGTTGAAAAAATTTCTTTTGTAATTCCTCGCATAAGGACTCCGAAAATACCAGGTCCCCACCTACACAAGCAAATTGTTGATAAAACTCCAAAATAGCTTTTTCTTTTGACTCAATCCTCTTCTTCTCCTTAGCATTCGGGAAAGACAAGAAAATTTCAGGGTAGGAAACATTATCTAGAATTTCTCTTAGATTCGAACCCATAGCTGATGATAGAACTAGAATAGATATCTTTTGTTTTCTACTCACGCGAGCCCATATCCTTTCTTTTTTATCAATTGCTAATTCCGATCTCCCTCCCCAATCTGATATTATAGTCCCGGTGTAGATAGAAATTCCCTTATGATCTAATTCCGAGCGGTAGTAAATACCAGGACTTAGCAATATTTGATTGATCACAATTCGGTATATTCCATTTATAATAAAGGTTCCTAAGGAATTCATTATAGGAATGTTTCCGATAGAAATGGTTTGCTTTTGCACATCGAAACCAAAAATTAATCTCGCAGATACATATAATTCGGAAGAATAGGTGAGTGATTCATACACAGCATCTCTTTCTTTTATCGAGGGTTCTAGCAATTGATATCCTTTCGCAAATAATTGAAATGCAATTTCGTGATCTGGATCTTTAATTGTTGGAAACTTGTCAAGTTCTTCTGCCAAGGCTTGATTAATGAACCTAAAAAATCCCTCGAATTGGATCTGACTAAATCCGGGTATTGTGGACATTCCCTCGTTTCCATTCCGGAGCATCTTAATCTTAAGTTTCCTGTTTATCAAAGAAAAATTCCATTATCAGCTCACTCTTCATCAATCCCTACGGATTGATCTAGCAATCATGGAATCTATATTCTGTTTACTGAATCACATGAAATTCTAGGGAACTCCACATACGTATTTCATATATGTATTTCATACATATGAATAGAGACCATTTCGACGAAAATTCTAGTTTACCAGGGGTACAAATGAAATGAAAATGAATTGCTAAAATATTCCTACAAAAAAAATTATGCCACTTATACTTTATAATATTCTAATCAGATTGAATGGCAAAGATTTCTCATTTTATCCCCTTTCTATGAATGTAATAAAGCCGTAATATAATACACTAGAAAGTTTTACTTTACTTCGATTTAGAATAGCGTGCTTACTTTAATTTCTAAAAATAATTTGAGGGTTCTTTTTTATTTCGGATCGGAGTAGTATAATTGCTAGAAAATTAAGTATTTCATTGTGGAATTCTAAAATAAAGTAAGTCCCTTTTTTAAGTACATGCCAATCTAATTATCCACCTCTCCCCATATCCATGCTTTTCTTTTATCGTAATTTCACTTGGGTAGGCCAAGATAGTCAGGTTATACTCTAATATCAGAGCAAATTTCCTTTTTTTATTCAAGATATTTAATTTAATACTTTGAAAAATTAAAGCACGATTCCCCATAGAGATATGTACATAAAGGGGATCTTTGGATAATAATGCTGCTCGGACCTAAAGTTCACCTATACACGGATTAAGCATAAAGCCATAATATTTTATTATGCCATTGAAATTGAAGGGGGGGAGATAATACCGATTTAAGAGTAGTTCACTACTGCAATTCAAAAAAGAAAGAGAATTCTAGTTAATGGTTCCAATTTGTTCTGAATTTTGCAGCCTGTGACTAGAAATCCACTTTTCTTCTTTTTCATCTCAATAGAAAGAAATGGGAAGTTTTATTGTGTTAGCAATGTATGTTTTAAGATAGAATCTATCGAGGAGAATAATCGAAACTGGATCAAAAAAAGCAGGAGTATCTTTTTTGAAAAAGATTGGAAAAAAGTAAGTTTAATTATATTCAAAATAAAAGAAAGGGGCTTTTCGTAAGAAAACGTGGATGAATACTTGCTGTTTTCTAGATTTTCGATCGGATTTTTTGGCGGCATGGCCAAGCGGTAAGGCAGGGGACTGCAAATCCTTTATCCCCAGTTCAAATCTGGGTGCCGCCTGATCAATAAAATACTTAGGTTTTCTAGTACTGATCGAATTCAATCAATTTTTACTTCGCATAAGTTCGGGCAAGAGAGTAACTAAGCCTGCCGATACTGGGTTTAGAGAAACCATACCATAGTTCTATCCTTAAACTAGGGTTAGGGTTTGTTTTGGCGGTAGTGGCCAAAATGGTTATCAATAGGGGTGAGGTAGTGTTTCCTTATTCTTTTATTATATGAATTTGAATTGGTTCTTAATTGATTCGATTTGAGAATTTTTAAATACGAGGATAAGATGTCAGAAATCTTGGTATCCAAAGAAAGGTCCCTAAGGGGCATTCTTCTCTTTTTCAATCTAAGATTCCAGAAGGGACTCCACGAAAGAATATCAAGACTTCCTAATTATCATACATTTTTTTATCGTACATCTTATGTGACCTACATACACTAGAGTAACAAAAGGAATAAAAAATCTTCCTATTCCCGCTTCTTCTATTCAGGACATCATTCCCGTACTCTTTCTTTTTTAAGGTAAGGAAAAAAGGGCTTTATAGTATCGTATTTTTAATGCTCTCTAATTCTACAAGAATTCCTATAAGAATTTGTTAGGAGTAAATTCCTTGAACTGATTGATCCATGGCCTTAGGGCAGAAGCCCTTTTTGACTCTGTACCCTTGATTCCACTATGATTATTGATCAATAGTAGAATAATCCCTTCATAGAAATAGGAGACATAATTTAGATGGATATAGTAAGTCTCGCTTGGGCTGCTTTAATGGTAGTCTTTACATTTTCTCTTTCACTAGTAGTATGGGGAAGGAGTGGACTCTAGGGATACGATACTACTAATTGATTAAGTAATCAAATTGTTGTATCAATTCTTTTTTTAATTGATCGTTTTGCATTAATTATTTTGTCAAACGTTATTCTTTAATCTTTTTCTTTAGTTTTGTTTCACTCCTGTAAGAAACTCTTGTATTGTAAGAAAGAGCCATTATACCAATTAAGAATTTCTACTAGAAATGACTAATGGTTAAAAAAAGTTCTATACATAAGAAAATTAGACTTTCTTCCACGGAACTATTCACGGCATATCACACATTTTCCATTTGTTTTATACTCTTTCTTTATTCTTAGAATAATTTTTATTCTCTTTTGAAGCATCTCGCGGGATATTTAAGCATGAAAGATTCGCTGGTTTTTTCCTTTTACTTTTTACTATAGTCTATTCTTATATTATTTTTCTTTCCTTCCATGGATTCTTTGGTCAAGAATTGTCTTCGATTTTTTTATTTTGACCTGATTGAAATTAAGTGGATGCAATGAAAAAAGAAATTGAATTAGACTACTTAACTATTTCAATCTACTAATCTATTCTATGTAGATTCAAAGATAATATAATAGAAAGACTCTAAAGTGTCGTAGAAAAAACTATATGTAGTTCTTTCTACCACACTTTAAGATTCCAACCAGATCCTTTCATTTAAGACTTGGATTTTTTTTATTTAATCCCTTTTTCATTTCTTCAATGATTAATTGGAATTCCACTTAATTATTTTGGCTGACTGTTTTTACATAAATAATAAGTAAAAAAGAAGTAGGAATTAGAATGAACAGTGCAGTAGCAATAAATGCGAGAATATTGACTTCCATAACCTCTTTATTTTTTATTTTCACAATAACTCGGGATGTAATCCCATGGAGAGGAAAAAGGGGTATCTTGTAAATTCAAGGGTAGGGCTTGCATTCTGATAATACTGAATCAATTCAATATTATGAATATCGGATCTATCAAATCAATTCATGGATGAGAGTTATATAGTATAACATAGGAAGATCCTATATCCATACTAAGACCAAAATGGGTTTTTTGATTGGATTAGGAATTCCCTCTTTTTTAATCCTTTTTTTTCTACTTTTTCTTTTCTATATCTCTAACCCACGAGCTTTCTTAATCTTATACAATTTCTCTTCCTTTTTCTTATAGTTATACATACAATTATGTATGTATTATATGAGCAACTTTCTATGGGTCACATAGACATCCAAATAAGCAGTAGAAGTGAGATGGGGAAAAGAGGTCTGAAATAAAAAGGGAATACAATTTATGTATGGATTCCGGTAAAATACCGGTACTCTATTCCATAACAGTGGAATAGGAAATTAAGATGAGGATGGTATCATCATAAAGAAAGATAGAGTAATATCCTAAAATTCTACTAATCCACATATCGTATGTGTGTCTTTCTTTATCTTTATCGATCGGGAGTAGTGAAAAAAATTCCTATACTCCTTCCCTCCCTCTTTAATGAGAGATGCAAAATAAAAAAGTGAAGTAAGGGTGCCCTATGGGTATTTGATCTTGCTCCCTGCCCCTTTTTTTTCATGGAAAAAGGAAATATGAATTTCTCCATTCATTGAACCCTAGTTCGGGACTGACGGGGCTCGAACCCGCAGCTTCCGCCTTGACAGGGCGGTGCTCTGACCAATTGAACTACAATCCCCGCGGGGTGTATGGCATACCCATTCTTAAATAGAACCATAAGAAGATTCGATTCGTCTGTCGTACTCTAAGAAATAGACGAATCATATACTACATACCCACATATTAATATTATATTATACGTGGGTATAGTGAGAGTGACATAACTAGTATGTCGTGATTTTTTATCACTAAAAATGGATAATAATCCACCCTTCAACAAGAAAAACTCTTTTGTTTGTAAGAAAGGAATGAGAGAGATATGGATTAGAAAAAAAAATCCCCTTTTTTATTTCTCTTTTATTTCTATAGATCAGACATTTTATTTTATGGGAGAAAAACAAAAGGATTTAGTTCATATTCACGAAGCCCTAGATTTTTGGGCCGAGCTGGATTTGAACCAGCGTAGACATTGTCAACGAATTTACAGTCCGTCCCCATTAACCACTCGGGCATCGACCCAGGAAGAATTTATTCTAGGGTTTTTGCTAATCTATGATTAACCTCCTTTCATAATACTCCCTACCCCCAGGGGAAGTCGAATCCCCGCTGCCTCCTTGAAAGAGAGATGTCCTGAACCACTAGACGATAGGGGCATCACTAGACGATAGGGCCATATACAACCGCTCGTGATTATACTATAATCATAGTATGAGCAGTTTTTTTGAATTGTCAATATACTCGAAAAGTATAACTAGATCCAAAGCAAAGAGTTTTTCTAACTTTTCTGCTATGTTTTCATCTAGGATTTTTTTAGTTGATGGTTAGATTAATTCATGGATCATCCTCTACCTTTTAGGGAAATTCATTTTAAATGTATAGAATAAGAATGGATTACTAAAAGGGATTCTAGATTAGTTCAGTACAGGTAGTTATTTTATTGATCTAAGATAAGATGAAAAAGAGTCCAATTTTTTTTTTATTTCCATTCCGTGCTTCATTTAGTGTTCAGACCAAAAATGCATTCATCCCGCACTAAGTCATAAAATTCTCTAAAGAGAAAGCTTCAAAAACAAAGAAAAAAGCGAATCAATTTAGTAGAAAAGTACTCTATCAGATTCGAACCAATGACTTACGTCTTAGCACGAGATTACTCTACCACTAATTTAAAAAGCCCTTTATCGGATTTGAACCGATGACTTATGCCTTACCATGGCATTACTCTACCACTGAGTTAAAAGGGCTTTTTATTTAATTCAAAAATTTGCCACTTTGATTTCCCATTATGGGTCTACTGCATAATGTACATATTATATATATATAATATATAGAGATATAGAGAGAGACATTATGTATAGATTGTATATGTATTGATATCTTGAGAGCTCAAAATAAAATTAAGAAAAAAAAACATACCCAACTCTTCTTGGTTCATGGTTTTCCGTTTCCGAAGGCTAGTAAAATAGGCGGATTCTGGAACCCCAAGGATTCAATGGTATATGGAAAATATAAGATTTCCAATCCTAGCGGGAAAAGGCAGGGAACAGATACCCAATAGGATAGGATCCTTGGGAGGAACTTTTGGTAATGGCCTTGATCCTCTATGCTATTTTTTATGTGTTCTTAGTTCTATTGAACTTTTTTGATTCTTTTAAACAAGAATCTAATAAACTAGCATTGAGTCAGTGGAAAAAAGGAGAGAGAGGAAAGTGTTAAATGGAGAGAGTCGACTAATCATAGACTTTTAGGATCTTCTTTACATCAGGTAAATCTGTCAGCCCTGTCCGTTTTTTTCTTTAAGTTACGACTCTTTAAGTTACAACTCTTTGCTTCTTACTTCTATCAAGCCATAGGGAAAGTCTATGATGAATTTGGAAAACTCATCTCACTCTTACTCTATGGCTCGGACTTAATGGGGGAAGAAAACATCTTCTATAATTTCTTTTTTGTTCAATTCTGGACAAAAAAGAAAAGGAAAAAAGGAATTTATAGGGACAGTGTTACCCCCTATATCCCCTAGTTTATATTGTAGGAATAATAAAACAATTTAGCAGTCTGGCACACTTACGTCCTCGCAAAGTAAATAATGATTATTGTAGTCGTAACCGTAGAATAGGATAGGATCCTAATCAAAATAAATACATTTGGTTCAGGCGCTATTAGCAGGGTAAGAAGAGATTTATTTTACAGACCAGAGGGAGAGGGGCTATCTAAATCCTAAAGTAAAGGCGCGCGATCGAAGTAGAAGTACCAATGGCTCAGTGTCATGAACCTTCTCCATCTGATTCAATAAGGGGGAATTAGCCTCCTTGTCAAATGGCTATCCTTGACAAAGGGTACCATTTATACCATAATATACAATGTAGCGGGTATAGTTTAGTGGTAAAAGTGTGATTCGTTCTATTAATAACTGAATTTGAAATGATATACTTAAGGCATCCTTAAGTTTTTTTTTATATTCCGATGAAAACTTTAGTTCTTATAAAGGATTAAATCCTTTTCCTCTCAATAGCATATTGAGGAAGAATATACATTCTGGCGATTTGTACCCAAAAACTAATTTAAATTGCATCCAAAATAAAAATTGGATTATGATATGAGTACAGAGTCGCGAAGCATAATTTTGCATTGGATTTAAGTATTCCAATTTTGAAAATATGAGTAAAGGATCTATGGATGAAGATACAAAAAAGTTGATTTCCAATCGTAACTAAATCTTCTTTTGTTAAAGGATAAGGAAGCCAAATAGCTAAAAAACGATAGTTTTGGTTTACTAGAACCATCCGCATATTGTTTCAGCTCGGTGGAAACCCAATTCTTTTCCTCAGGATCTCTTGAATGAAATTAGGGAACGAAGTAAGTAGATTAGATGGATTTAGATAGAATTTCTATCTCCTACTCTATAAGGATCATCTAGAAAGCAGAGAGCTTTGGTTCCATTCAAATAGAAAAGCTGACATAGATGTTAAGTGGTGAGAATATCCATAAAGGAGCCGAATGAAATCAAAATTTCATGTTCGGTTTTGAATTAGAGACGTTAAAAATAATCAACCAACGTCGACTATAACCCCTAGCCTTCCAAGCTAACGATGCGGGTTCGATTCCCGCTACCCGCTCCATTCTGTATAAAAGGAGTATTCTATTTGTCTAGACATGTTAAAGGCTTGTATTCAAGCCTTTTTTGTCCACCAGTTTCTGGTACTACAGAGCGGAGTAGAGCAGTTTGGTAGCTCACGAGGCTCATAACCTTGAGGTCACGGGTTCGATTCCCGTCTCCGCACTTAGCAGTCTCTATAAAAGGAGTATTCTATTTCTCTAGATATGGTAGAGGGGCGTATCCAACCCTTTTTTATTCATTAGTTCCGGGCCCTAGAGGGCAAAATTGAGCAATTTGCGAAGCCACTTGCCTTCACAAAAAGAAGGCGCAAGGCTTCTCCCTACCTTGCAGAAAATAAAAATGAAATGAAAGGGACAGTCTACCTCTCCCTTCCTTTTAAAAACAGTTTGCCCGTTGTTTGTCTCAGTTAATACCCAATTTTGGGGCTCTGTTGGCTAGTTCTATTTCTGCCTCCGGAGCGCCCTCTTTTTTTGAGGGGGATGCAAAGGAAGGGTAAATATAGTAAGGGATACGGCACTAGACTAATACTTAATTAATACTTAATTTAATATAAGTAGTTAAACAATTAACTAGACTAAACTTTTTATCATAGTACTTTGATAAATTAAGCGGGCGAGCGGCGGGAATCGAACCCGTATCTTCTCCTTGGCAAGGAGATGTTTTACCATTGAACTACGCTCGCTACGGTATATATTTTATAGCGTATATCCGCTTGGGTCGACCGTCTATGTCTGGGTCGACCGTTTCATTTCATTTTCTATTCTATTATATTAGATATTAGAGTTTTCCTTTTTTTATTATCTGTCAATGAATATTCTAATGGGAATTTCATAATACTGAAAGAGAAGAGCTAGCAATTCGGAACGCAAATTGCGTTTTAATACGTCTCACTATTCGAATTTTTTAAATGGCCTTTATTATTTCTTTTTTATGGGGTTACTAAATATTAACCAAATTTAATTTAAGAAATGAGAGAATTCAGAATAGCTACGAGAAAGACTAGTCCAATCCATAATGATGTACCGGAAAATACAACATTTTTATTATTTGACCAACCATCAGGAGAAGCAAATACAAGGGGTACACTAATTACTAAGACTGAGGAAGTCGCAATTAATGCAAAAACAGCTAATTGGAAAGCAATAGTCATATTTCTAATCCTCCAAGCTACCATCAAATAAAGTTGACTACATATTTGATCCCTCACTTAACCAAAATTGTAAAAAAATACAAGAAGTAGGAGGGGTTTAATCATGAATCCATTGATTCTTCTCTTTAATTAAAATTTATTACTTAACCTCTTTTTTATTTGGATATGGGGGTGAGAGGAGGTTATTTAGTCTTTATTTCACAAGCGGGTATAGCGGATCCTGTATCCGTGTATACAGTATACAGAGATATATCGAAAAGGAACTTGTATCTGATATCTTTCTAGAGGTTAATAAATATTTTTATTTTTTATATGGCTATGTTCTATTTGTAGGAGTAAAATAAGGATTAGGCGGTGGAGAGATGGCTGAGTGGTTGATAGCTCCGGTCTTGAAAACCGGTATAGTTCTAGGAACTATCGAGGGTTCGAATCCCTCTCTCTCCTTTTGCTTATTGAATACGTTTGTTTCTTTCATTTTTTTTTATTCTGTCCCTTATCTTTCTTTCATAAAAAGGAATGAATGGCTCGGCTAGATAGAATAACCGAGCCAGAACAGAAAAAAAGTAGAACAGGTATAAATAAGAAAATCTTAGTTAAGAGGGTTCATGTAAAGAACAGGTTCCAAATCACGATCGATTCCCTTTTCAAAACCTGCTGCAGCAGCTCGGGCTCTTCCTGCATGCCATAAATGGCCCACAAAAAAGAAGAATCCTAGAACAAAATGAGAAGTTGATAACCAACTTCTAGGAGAGACATAATTAACTGCATTGATCTCGGTCGCTACGCCACCCACGGAATTTAAAGAGCCTAAAGGAGCGTGGGTCATATATTCTGCTGAGCGCCGTTCTTGCCAAGGTTGTATGTCTTTTTTCAACCTACTCAAGTCCAAACCGTTGGGGCCCCTTAGAGGTTCTAACCATGGAGCACGAAGGTCCCAAAAACGCATAGTTTCCCCTCCAAAGATAACCTCCCCAGTTGGGGAACGCATTAGATATTTCCCTAAACCTGTGGGTCCTTGAGCGGATCCCACATTAGCTCCAAGACGCTGGTCTCTAACTAGAAAAGTAAATGCTTGAGCTTGAGAAGCTTCTGGCCCGGTGGGTCCATAAAACTCACTCGGATAAGCTGTATTATTGAACCATACAAAACAACAAGCGATAAAACCAAAGACAGATAAAGCAGCTAAACTATAAGACAAGTAAGCTTCTCCAGACCATACAAATGCACGGCGAGCCCATGCGAAGGGTTTGGTTAAAATATGCCAAATTCCCCCAAATACACAAATAAAACCCAACCATACATGTCCACCAATTATATCTTCTAAATCATCTACACTAACAATCCACCCTTCTCCCCCAAAAGGAGATTTTAGTAAATAACCAAATATAACACTGGGACTAAGGGTCAAATTGGTAATTTTTCTTACATCTCCCCCCCCAGGGGCCCAGGTATCATATACACCGCCAAAATAAAGAGCCTTGAGTACTAGAAGAAAAGCACCTAGACCTAACAAAATTAAGTGAATACCCAAAATTGTAGTCATTTTATTTCTATCTTTCCAGACATAACCAAAGAATGGAAAAGATTCTTCAAGAGTCTCGGGTCCCAGAAGCGCGTGATAAATGCCACCGAAGCCTAAGACTGCGGAGGAAATTAGGTGAAGTACGCCAGATACAAAGTATGGAAAAGTATCTAGAACTTCCCCCCCTGGCCCTACTCCCCAACCTAGAGTAGCTAAGTGTGGAAGTAAAATCAACCCTTGTTCATACATGGGCTTTTCTGGTACGAAATGGGCCACTTCAAATAGGTTCATTGCTCCGGCCCAGAATACGATTAATCCGGCATGGGCTACGTGAGCTCCAAGTAGTTTACCGGACAAATTGATAAGTCTGGCATTCCCAGCCCACCAAGCAAAGCCGGTGGTTTCTTGGTCACGACCAGCTAAAACGAAAGTTCCATTAAAGAGCGTTTCCACGTGGTAGAACCTCCTCAGGGAATATAAGATTTTCATGAGGCTGATCCTGAGCTGCCATCCACGCACGAATACCCTCGTTTAAAAGAATATTTTTGGTGTAGAAAGTCTCGAATTCAGGATCTTCCGCTGCACGGATTTCCTGGGAAACAAAGTCATAGGCACGTAAGTTCAGAGCCAAGCCAACTACGCCAATAGCACTCATCCATAAACCGGTGACGGGTACAAATAGCATAAAGAAATGTAACCAACGTTTATTGGAAAAAGCAACACCAAAGATTTGGGACCAAAAGCGGTTAGCAGTGACCATTGAATAAGTTTCTTCAGCTTGAGTTGGGTTAAAAGCACGGAAGGTATTTGCACCATCACCGTCCTCAAATAGAGTGTTTTCTACGGTTGCTCCATGAATAGCGCATAGCAGAGCCGCGCCTAATACTCCGGCAACTCCCATCATATGAAATGGGTTCAACGTCCAATTATGAAATCCTTGGAAGAAAAGGATGAATCGAAATATCGCTGCTACGCCAAAACTCGGCGCAAAGAACCAACCAGATTGCCCCAGTGGATAAATAAGGAATACCGAAACAAAAACAGCAATTGGACCAGAGAATGAGATTGCATTATAAGGCCGCAATTGAACAGACCGAGCAAGTTCAAATTGGCGTAACATGAAACCTATTAGTGCAAAAGCCCCGTGGAGAGCTACAAAAGTCCATAGACCGCCTAATTGACACCAACGAGTAAAATCTCCTTGTGCTTCTGGCCCCCATAGTAGCAACAAAGAGTGTGCTAAACTATTGGCAGGGGTAGAAACTGCTGCGGTTAAGAAATTACAACCTTCCAAATAGGAACTTGCCAATCCATGGGTATACCAAGAAGTTACAAAAGTTGTCCCTGTAAACCAACCCCCTAAAGCGAAATAAGCACAAGGAAAGAGCAATAGGCCAGACCATCCTACAAAAACGAAACGGTCCCTTCGTAACCAGTCATCCATAGTATCAAATAGATCATTTTCTTCTTTAGGAACTCTACCAAGGGCTATAGTCATAGTGATCCTCCTATTCAATTACTTCAACCATTTCCGAGCACCTCATATCACTTTCCAAGGCATATGATAGTTTTATATCTGTGGACGATTTCTTTCTCGTTCAATGCCCTTTTTCAATGGTCTCGAAGAGAGAAATTTTCCATTTTTATCTATGGAGTCACAACCGAGGTCGTTGTAAATCCATGAATTTGATTCGATTTGTTTTTCTTATCTTATACTTATAGAAATAAACCTTTGAATTCAGCATTATTCCAAGACTCCTATTTCAAAGTCTATCTTTTAAGGGAAAAATGAAAATAAAAGTAACCCCTTTTTTCCCATTCCCTCTCTATTGCATGGGGGGAAGAACTAAAATGGAGGATTCTGAAAAAAAAAAGGACCTTCGAAATCAATTTTTATGTGTAGCGCAAAGGAGTTGCGATTTCTTCTTATTCCTATAGAACATCTAGTAACAAGAATATGAAATCGTAAATAGCGAAAAATTCTTGTCTTGCGCGGTCTAAGTCTAAGGAAATACGAAAAATTCGCTTATACAATTTCATCTACATCGAATTTATATATCAGAATAGCGGATAGAGGCATCATTCAAGGAGTCAGGTCTACTTACTTTATGCTTCTTTCCAATTTTATGGTGGATTTGATAAGAACCCTTTTTGCTTTCTTGATAAATAATCGACAAAAAAAAAAAAAGCGTTTTTTTATATATAGCTTGTTTTATTATAATTATAACAAGTCCTATATGGAAATGCCCGCTAAAGAGAAAATCTATTTGATTGTCTCTCGGTCAATATCGATTTTTACAAAGAAAAAACAAGAATTTTCTTCTTTTTTTTATTAACATTAAGAAAAAAGAATATAACTAAAATGGAATTGGCAATATAATTTTTATAGACTTTTGAAAGAAAAAAAGGGGTTTTTTGCAACCGTTATTTCTTATTTCTTGCCTATATCATATCACGGAAACCTTTCGCTTTGGAACGTGGAGAGATGGCTGAGTGGACTAAAGCGGCGGATTGCTAATCCGTTGTACAATTTTTTTGTACCGAGGGTTCGAATCCCTCTCTTTCCGCTCCCTTGGATCATTTGGGACTTTCAAACTGGAAAGAATTCTGACCCCCGGATTTTCTCATAGATAAATGTACGAAACAAATCCAATTTGTAAGAAAAAAAAAAAATTGAATTTTTACTCCTCGCGTCCAGGATTCCGTCCTGGATCATTAGATAAGAATCCAAAGATAAAGAGTGAAACAAAGAATATCACTACTGTATAAACAAAAAGTTTGAGAGTAAGCATTACATAATCTCCAAGATTTTTTTTTAAGGAATAGATTACCAGTTTTTCCTTACCACACGGATCCACTAGGATGGTTTTTTTTGATACCTAAAAATGCAAAAATGAATTCTGGAAAAAAATTGCAAGAATTCATTTATAATAAGAACTCTTATCAATAGCAAAAATAGGGTTAGGTGGTATTGAATAGGTATTGTGTAGGTACCTAAAGGTACCTGCTCAACCTAGGTGCAGGGGAGTAGAAAGGCTGATCCAAATTTATTGCTGTAGCTACCCATTCAATGTAGAATAATTTCAATTTTAGAATTGAGGGTTCATAATATAAAAATATAAAACTTCTCGGCTTTTACCCATTTTAATTTTTTTTTTTGGAATGAACACATCATTCAATTTGGCATACAGAGTACTAAAGATTTCATCGAAAACTTACAGCAGCTTGCCAAACAAAGGCTAATAGAAAAAAGAATAGAGGTATAACAGGCATAATATCCACGATTGGATTGAAAATAGCATAAGCTTCGGGCAATTTGGCAAAGAAAAAACTAGTAGGATAAAGAACAGAATTAAAACAGATACAGGTTAAACTAAGTATATTAGGCATAACAAGCATTTCATTCTTGTAGAGTAAATAATTGGATTTTGATTGAGTTATTTTTTTAAGGGAAAGAAGGAAAAGGCAGATTCAAAATCTTTTTTTCTTCGGACTTTCCCAAACACAAAATACCTCCTTGTATTCGCACTCTCAAATGAGAGTGGAATAAATTCGACTTTCATATAATATCTTAATAGAATTCCATGTAATGATCAATGCATTTTTTTGATTCTATATTATCTGCATGTGTAGAATACTAGCAAGAGAATATCTCTTCTTTATTTATGTAATTGAAATGGTATTGACGAATAACAAATAAACATAATAGTGTTTATTAGTGTCGCATAAAACCCGAAATGGGGCGTGGCCAAGTGGTAAGGCAGCGGGTTTTGGTCCCGTTACTCGGAGGTTCGAATCCTTCCGTCCCAGATTGTTTCTGATGAAACAAACGGTGAAATCATATAGTACTCCGTATGAGACAAAAGTTTATTAAAGAGAATAATGATATCTTATGTTTTCTCAGAAAACATAATAAAGTCTTAAGTCCAGTCAAATTGACTACCTTTATTTTCATGAAAAAAATGGGATCTAGCAGGCACATTCAGGATATGCCTCTACTATGATCACTTAATAATCACTTAATAATCACTTAATCATATTTTTTTCTTCCTTTTGGTCTTCGAGTCGAAGAAGTACCAAAAACAATTAACTACCAAAAACTTTCAATCTATTCATTGGAATAGTTTATTTAGTTATTATAGTTAATTGTTTTTGGTACGGAAAAAATATATTACTAATAGAATTCTAATTCTAGTAATTAAATGAATTAAACTTTTTTGGAGGTTGATAGTTTATTTATTGAGGAAGAGTCAATCCTTCTCTTCTCACTTCAAGATTGATCATCTCGAGCCATCCGTTGAGGGTGGAAATTTAATAATAAATAAGTTTTAAGCAAACTTGTTTAGTCGTCTTTTTCTATGTTTCATTCATATGATAGAATTCGAATATGGGTTTAAATAAATTGGATCTTGGCGGAGGCTTCCCGGATAAATACTTACTTTCTTTTATCCATATTGCTCCATAGATAGCAAGTTTTAATTTTAATTAGTATACAAAAAACAAAACCAATGACTATTCATGATTCCATCCATATTGGATCAATTTTCTATACCACTTTGCAATGAAAAGAGGAATGTTTGTTATGGTAAAACTTCGTTTAAAACGATGTGGTAGAAAGCAACGTGCGACTTGAAGGACATGATCGATTGTGGATTTTGCTATCCATCATTTTCCATAGTAATGAAAATGCTCTTGGCTCGACATAGCCTGTTCTATTCGTTCCGAACCAAATTTGCGCAGGGTTTAAGTAACATAGTACACGATGGAGCTCGAGAGGACAGAGTTTATTTTTTATCAAGGGAAAGAATCTAGGGTTAGTGAAAACTAATAAATTAGGCCAACTTTGTCAGTCTATCCTTAATATAGAAATAAATCGAAAGGTTAAAATACGAAGAAAGTCCAATAAAAGTATATCAGAATCAATCCCCCTTATTAGATTTCTATAGAAGAGATAAATGCTTTATCGAAGGAAATAAGAAAAAAGGGTATGTTGCTACTCTTTTGAAAGAAAAAAATAGGAATTCCCGAAGTAATGTCTAAACCCAAGGATTTCACAAATCAAAGATAAAGGATTCCAGAACAAGTAAACACAATTTTCAATTGTCTCAACAACAGAGTTGGATCAGAATAAGGAATAAAAGTCAATTCGTTCGAAATGAGACAAAGAAAAGAGTTTAAAGACGACTCAAAAATTTTTGAAGGATTTTGCCTTCGAAGTTTCTCAGGCAGAATTAGCCAACTTGAGTCATGAGTATAAATGAAATTTGTTTTTTCTGTAAGGAAATTAATGGACGTCATAGTCTAATTTCTATTATTATCGACAGAAATTCGAATCATTTTCTCGAGCCGTATGAGGAGAAAACCTCCTATACGTTTCTAGGGGGGGCGTTGTTTATCTACATCTATCCCAATAAGCTGTCTATCGAATCGTTGCAATTGATGTTCGATCTCGAAGAGAAGGAAGAGATCTTCGAAAAGTAGGTTTTTATGATCCGATAAAGAATCAAACTTGTTTAAATGTTCCAGCTATTCTCTATTTCCTTGAAAAGGGTGCTCAACCGACAAGAACTGTTTATGATATTTTAAGGAAGGCGGAATTCTTTAAAGAAAAAGAAAGAACTTTGAGTTAATTGAAGAACTAAATGAATAAAAAAGTAGGATAGGAGAAGATTATTAGTATTCCTCGTTGTCTAATTATTTAGACACAATTTACCTCTTTCTTAATCCTATTTGGATTTATATCGTGCCAATCCAACATAAGCCCCTATTTTATTTACTTTTTCTATCTAATTTGTTTTCTTACCATTGTATTTCCATTGACAAAGGTCTATTGAACAAATAGAATTTGTAGATAGATGGGTCTCTTTATCCTCACTCCATATTTAATTTTTCTGCTTACACTTCGCTCAAATGATAAGGGTGTTCCTCTTGCATGTATTCTCATACAATATAATATATATTTTTTTTAATAAAAATCGCTAAAAAAAGGAGAATTTGGCCATCGTGATTAGGGTCGCTCTTTTTTTTCACTTTAGTGGAATTTAACCGGACCTGTTCGTTTTGCCATTTGAGTGTTTTTCATGGTCGATAAAATCTTTCTTTTGATGTCTTGCTAGTTCAATGTTTTGACAGAAGCGCGCGGTGTAATTCCATTGATTTTTGGATTTCGATCGTATCTAAGATCCTTTTTTTATCTGGGTTGCTAACTCAATGGTAGAGTACTCGGCTTTTAAGTGCGACTATGATCTTTTACACATTTGGATGAAACAACAAATTCGTCCAGACTCTTGGTAGAGTCTAGAAGACCACGACTGATCCTCAAAGGTAATGAATGGAAAAAATAGCATGTCGTAATAAAATCAATCTTTTTTGAATGGAATCCAAAATTACGATTTTCTGGGTCTAGTGAATAAATGGATAGAGCCTGGCTCCAATTCTGGTAAAATAAAAAGCAACGAGCTTAACTTCCTAATTGGAAGGATTCCCCGCTCTAATTAGACGTTAAAAATAGATTAGTGCCGGATGTGGGGAAAGGTTGGGTTTTCCTATGAGTGGACCCTTTATTTTTTCTTTTTTTTTAGAAATCCTAATTATTCTTGATTATGGATTGAATAAGGGATGTTATGGATTGAATGTGTAAAAGAAGCAGTATATTGATAAAGAGGCTGTATTCCAAAGTCAAAAGAGCGATTGGCCTGCAAAAATAAAAAACTTGTTCTGTTCTTTTTTGTAATTTAGAACAAACATAAACTAATTCGGTAGAAAAGGAGCGGAAAAAGATCCGTGGATTAGACTCCCTTTCTTTCCAGGGTTTGTATTAAAAATGCAACACCCTGTTCTGACCATATTGCACTATGTATCATCATTCGATAAACCGAGAAATGCTTCTTCTCTCTGATTCAAGTAGAAATACAAATGGAAAAATTCGAAGGGTATTCAGAAAAACAGAAATCTCGTCAACAATACTTTGTCTACCCACTTCTCTTTCAGGAGTATATTTATGCATTTGCTCATGATTATGGATTAAACGGTTCTGAACCTGTGGAAATAGTTAGTTGGAATAACAAGAAATTTAGTTCACTACTTGTGAAACGTTTAATTATTCGAATGTATCAGCAGAATTTTTTGGATAACTCGGTTAATCATCCTAATCAAGATCGATTATTGGATTACAAAATTTTTTTTTATTCTGAGTTTTATTCTCAGATTCTATCTGAGGGGTTTGCGATTGTTGTGGAAATCCCATTCTCGCTACGGGAATTATCTTGTCCGAAAGAAAAAGAAATACCAAAGTTTCAGAATTTACGCTCTATTCATTCAATATTTCCCTTTTTAGAAGACAAATTTTTGCATTTGGATTATCTATCACATATAGAAATACCCTATCCTATCCATTTGGAAATCTTGGTTCAACTCCTTCAATACCGTATCCAAGATGTTCCATCTTTGCATTTATTGCGATTCTTTCTCAACTACTATTCGAATTGGAATAGTTTTATTACTTCAATGAAATCCATTCTTTTTTTTCAAAAAGAAAATAAAAGACTAGTTAAATTCCTATATAACTCTTATGTATCAGAATATGAATTTTTCTTGTTGTTTCTTCGTAAACAATCTTCTTGCTTACCATTAGCATATTCTGGAACTTTTCTGGAACGAATCCACTTTTCTAGGAAGATGGAACATTTTGGGATAATGTACCCTGGTTTTTCTCGGAAAACCTTATGGTTCTTTATGGATCCTCTTATACATTATGTTCGATATCAAGGAAAGGCAATTCTTGCATCAAAAGGCAGTTTTTTTTTGAAAAAGAAATGGAAATGCTACCTTATCAATTTCTGGCAATATTATTTCTTTTTTTGGACTCAGCCGCGAAGAATCCATATAAACCAATTAGCAAACTCTTGCTTCGATTTTATGGGATACCTTTCAAGTGTACCAAAAAGTCCTTTGTTGGTAAGGAATCAAATGCTGGAGAATTCATTTCTCATAGATACTCGAATGAAAAAATTCGATACCATAGTCCCCGCTACTCTCCTCATAGGATACTTATCAAAAGCTCAATTTTGTACTGGATCGGGGCATCCTATTAGTAAACCCATTTGGACGGATTTATCAGATTGGGATATTCTTGATCGATTTGGTCGGATATGTAGAAATCTTTTTCATTATCATAGTGGATCTTCGAAAAAACGGACTTTGTATCGACTAAAGTATATACTTCGACTTTCATGCGCTAGAACTTTAGCTCGTAAACATAAAAGCACGGTACGAACTTTTATGCAACGATTGGGTTCGGCATTTTTAGAAGAATTTTTTACGGAAGAAGAGCAAGTTTTTTCTTTGATGTTCACCAAAACAACTCTTTTTTCTTTCAGTGGATCACACACTGAGCGTATTTGGTATTTGGATATTATAGGTATCAATGACCTGGTCAACCCTCTTAATTAATCATTAGACAAAACTAATAAACAGGAAAGGGTTGATAAATGATCAAGAAAAAACTTTCATATTTTTCATTCTGAAATGTTCCTTTTATTATAATAAAGAGTAGGTGAATCAACTTACTAATTAAAAAATTAGTAGAACTTCCTCTTTGGAATAGAATATTGGCTATTTCTACATAGGGAAAGTCGTGTGCAATGAAAAATGCAAGCACGATTTGGGGAGGGATTTTTCTCTATTGTAACAAGGAAGAATTATCTACTCCATCCGACTAGTTCCGGGTTCGAGTCCCGGGCAACCCATATAGAAAAGACCCATCAAAGTTTTTAACTTTTACTCACTTCATTTACAAATACAAAATTATTGGTTTGGTTAATTTATTTATATGGATAGCCAATCTTTGGGCTGACTTGGTTGACATTGGTATATAGTCTATGTTATACTGTTAAATAACAAGCCTTCTATTATCTATATTCTAGTTAATACGTGTGCTTGGGAGTCCTTGCAATTTGAATAAACCAAGATCTTACCATGACTGCAATTTTAGAGAGACGCGAAAGTACAAGCCTGTGGGGTCGCTTCTGCAACTGGATAACTAGCACTGAAAATCGTCTTTACATCGGATGGTTCGGTGTTTTGATGATCCCTACCTTATTGACCGCAACTTCTGTATTTATTATCGCCTTCATCGCTGCCCCTCCAGTAGATATTGATGGTATTCGCGAGCCTGTTTCTGGTTCTTTACTTTATGGAAACAATATTATCTCTGGTGCTATTATTCCTACTTCTGCGGCGATCGGATTGCACTTTTACCCAATTTGGGAAGCTGCATCTGTTGATGAGTGGTTATACAATGGTGGTCCTTATGAGCTAATTGTTCTACACTTCTTACTTGGTGTAGCTTGTTATATGGGTCGTGAGTGGGAACTTAGTTTCCGTCTGGGTATGCGTCCTTGGATTGCTGTTGCATATTCAGCTCCTGTTGCAGCTGCTACTGCTGTTTTCTTGATTTACCCTATTGGTCAAGGAAGCTTTTCTGATGGTATGCCTTTAGGAATCTCTGGTACTTTCAACTTTATGATTGTATTCCAGGCAGAGCACAACATCCTTATGCATCCATTCCACATGTTAGGTGTAGCTGGTGTATTCGGCGGTTCCCTATTCAGTGCTATGCATGGTTCCTTGGTAACCTCTAGTTTGATCAGGGAAACTACTGAAAATGAATCTGCTAATGAGGGTTACAAATTTGGTCAAGAGGAAGAGACTTATAATATTGTGGCTGCTCATGGTTATTTTGGCCGATTAATCTTCCAATATGCTAGTTTCAACAACTCTCGTTCTTTACACTTCTTCTTGGCTGCTTGGCCTGTAGTAGGAATCTGGTTCACTGCTTTAGGTATTAGTACTATGGCTTTCAACCTAAATGGTTTCAATTTCAACCAATCTGTAGTTGATAGTCAAGGTCGCGTTATTAATACTTGGGCTGATATCATCAACCGTGCTAACCTTGGTATGGAAGTAATGCACGAACGTAATGCTCACAACTTCCCTCTAGACTTAGCTGCTGTTGAAGTTCCAGCTATTAATGGATAAGGTTTTTCTGCTAACATATAAGAATTTTTGAAGAAAGAAAAGACAAAAATACCCAATATCTTGTTCTAGCAAGATATTGGGTATTTTGAATCTTTTTTTTCTTCTTAATCTTTCTATTCAGAATTCAGTTAACGACGAGATTTAGTATCCTTTCTTGCATTTTCATAACTCGTAAAATGCCGAGTAGGCACGAATTCTCCCAATTTGCGACCTACCATAGGATTTGTTATGTAAATAGGTATATGTTCCTTTCCATTATGAATCGCAATTGTATGGCCAACCATTGTGGGTAGAATGCTAGATGCCCGGGACCACGTTACTATTGTTTCTTTCTCCTCCTTCATATTGACCTTTTCTATCTTTGCCAATAAATGATGAGCTACAAAAGGATTCGTTTTTTTTCGTGTCACAGCTGATTACTCCTTTTTTCCTTTTTAAAGAGTGGCATTCTATGTCCAATATCTCGATCGAAGTACGGAGGTCAGAATAAATAGAATAATGATCAACGGAAAAAAGAAAAAAATCCTTTAGCTGGATAAGGGGCGGATGTAGCCAAGTGGATCAAGGCAGTGGATTGTGAATCCACCATGCGCGGGTTCAATTCCCGTCGTTCGCCCATCGCATTATTGCAAATTCCAAAAATGCAATTTTCCATATTCCTAGTTACGTATTTACTTACGGCGACGAAGAATAAAACTATCGCTATATTTTTTCCTTTTCCTAGTTCTTCTTCCAAGCGCAGGATAACCCCAAGGGGTTGTGGGTTTTTTTCTACCAATGGGAGCTTTCCCTTCACCGCCCCCATGGGGGTGGTCCACAGGGTTCATAACTACCCCTCTTACTACGGGGCGTTTACCTAGCCAACACTTAGATCCGGCTCTACCCAAACTTTTTTGGTTCACCCCAACATTACCCACTTGTCCGACTGTTGCTAAGCAATTTTGGGATACTAAACGGACCTCCCCAGATGGTAATCTTAAAGTGGCCGATTTACCCTCTTTTGCAATGAGTTTCGCTACAGCACCTGCTGCTCTAGCTAATTGCCCACCCCTTCCACGTGTGATTTCTATGTTATGCATGGCCGTGCCTAAGGGCATATCGGTTGAAGTAGATTCTTCTTTTCTCTCAAAAAACCCCTTCCCAAACTGTACAAGCTTCTTCCAAAGCATACGGCTTTCTAGATGTATATGACGATCTCTAGACAGATGGATCTTATATGAATCATATGATGAAGTACCACATGAGTGGATATATAGGAAAGGAATCCAAATCTGCCGAATCGCTCATGTTATGATCTTCTACATCCTAGGTCTCTGCGTTCCGTCATCTGGCTTATGTTCTTCATGTAGCATTCAGATCGAATGACTCTATGAAATTACGTCGATACTTCCACATATTATGGGTAACGTAGGAGACATCCCTATTTTCCCCCGGGGGTCTTAATTACCACTGCTTAGCTTTCAATTTGCCTCTGACCATCAAATTAAATGTGAATAACCCGTCCTCCTCTCTTTGAAACAAGGGGCGCTTCCGGTTCTGTGCGTGCTTCAAACAATTTTGTCTTCTCCATATTACCATATCTCTAGAGTCAATAATTTTCTATGAGGAACTACTGAACTCAATCACTTGCTGCCGTTACTCAACAGTTTTCTGTTGAGGTCTATCCCGTAGAGGTAGTCAAATTGGATCAGTGATCGATTTCTAGGTTTCGTCGTAAACCTAATTGGTTACTTCCAATTACGTAAATCAATAGTTCAAACCGCACTCAAAGGTAGGGCATTTCCCATTGATATAGGAACTTTTGTACCAGAAACAATAGTATCTCCAATTATAGCCCCTCTGGGATGTAAAATATATCTCTTCTCACCATCCCCATAGTGTATGAGACAAATGTATGCATTTCGATTAGGGTCGTATTCTATGGTTACGATTCTACCAGATATGTCTTTTTGATTCCGTCGAAAATCTATTTTACGGTATAGGCGCTTATGACCTCCCCCTCTATGCCTTGCGGTAATGATTCCTCTGGAATTACGACCTTTACCACAACGGTGCCGTCCATGGATCAAATTATTTCGTGGATTGGATTTCACTTGCCTGTCTACGGTTCCCTTGCGTGTGCTCGGGATAGGTGTTTTGTATAAATGTTTCGCCGTATTATTAAGTATTCTCCTTTAGTTTTTTTCTCTATCTAGAAGTGGAATAGAATAACCCGGTTGAAGGGTAATGATCATACGTCTGTAATGCATTGTATGGCCCAGAATAGGTCCTATTCTTCTACCTTTTCCAGGTAGTCGATGGCTATTCACAGCTACCACCTTAACACCAAAGAAGAGTTCGACCCAATGCTTTATTTCTGTCTTAGTGAATCCCGATTCGACATTAAAAGTATATTGATTCTTTCCCAATAAACGAAGACTTTTTTCTGTAAATACTGCGTATTTGATTCCATCCATAAATCGACTTTCCCTCCTATGCTCTGAGTTCCAGTATCGATAAGAATTCGAGTTCTTATTGTTCTTATGTTATGGTATGAATATACCATACCAATTCGTTATGTATGGATGATGGATGAGATTCCATGGATAGAGAGCCAGTTCCAATAGACTTATGGAATGTTCCCGTTCGTGTGCATCCAGCAGGAATTGAACCCGCAAATTTACCAATTATGAGTTGGGCGCTTTAACCATTCAGCCATGGATGCTTAACAGGGATCATCGTACATCGTAAATAACCAATTTTCATATAGAAAGACATATCATAGAAAAATGAAATCGAAAATATTCCGAGATGGCAAATATTCGGAGATGACTATGAAAACACCTCTCTGGATCCTCGAATTGAAAGAGAGATTGAGAGGGATCAAGAATCCTAATTCTCGCTATTTGGAATGGATCCAATTCTATTGAGTCTGACTCATAGTGATCATTTCTCTTTAGCAAAGAATGACCTTGGTTATCAAAGGATTGAACAACCGGGATCCATTTCCTTATGATACCTAGTTGGCATTGATAACAAGGATCTAATGAATTATGAGTTTAATAGATCCTCTTTAGCAGAAAGACGTATATTCCTTGCTCATTATCAGACAATCACTTATTCCCAAACCTCGTGTGGGACTAATCGTTTTCATTTACCATCTCATGGAAAACCCTTTTCGTTCCGCTTAGCCCTATCGGGTATTTTAGTGATAGGTTCTATAGGAACTGGACGATCCTATTTGGTCAAATACCTAACGAAAAATTACGATTTTCCTTTCATTAAGGTACGAGGGCTTCTTATTCCACAAGAACGAAAGCACCTTTTCATTCTTTCATATACTAGGGGTTTTTACTTGGAAAAGACAATGTTCCATACTAAAGGATTCGGGTCCATAACCACGAGTTCCAGTGCACTAGATCTTGTAGCACTTAGCAACGAGGCCCTATCCATTAGTATTCCACATAAGAAATCCATTCTAGAAAAAAATACAATTAGATTAGCTCTTCATAGACAAACTTGGGGTTTGCGAGCCAAGGTAAGATCGGCTCGGGATCATGGGACCCTTTTCTATCAGATAGGAGGGGCTCTTGTACAAAATAGACTTACTAAGTAATAACCCCATAGAATCTATCTATATAAAGATAAAGAGGCAATCGTGTCAGGAAGCGGGTTTTTCTTTGGCCAAAAGGTACTTCGAACTTGGAACGAGCATGAAGAGATTAACGAGACTTCTTTCTCTTTTGAGTTTTTCTGGCGGACCTGCCGCGCAAGATCTTTGGTCTTCCCCTGGAACCGATGAAAAAAAGTGGATCGCTTCTTATGTACTCGCTCAGAATGATTCTTCTCTATCTATAGTTCATGGCCTATTAGAAGTAGAAGGTGCTCTGGTGCAATCCTTACCGACAGAAAAAGATTGCAGTCAGGTTGATAATAGTCGAGTGACATTACTTCGTCGGTCCGAACTAAGGAATCTGTTATAAATGTTTTGAAATGGATATTGTTCTCTCTTTGATCAGGGATTGCTATATGAAAAGAAGTGGAGTTTGAAAAAGGGAACGGAATGCTCAAACCGGAAC